>NW_017804967.1:1116307-1122118 GCF_001891065.2 Hippocampus comes
TTTTTTTTTTGTATTTTAACGATTTCTAAAAACAAGCAGCGTTTTTTAATAAAATAAAACAACACGATGAATAATACAGCGAATTACTTGAATTGTTTAGTTTTTGTAAGCACGGTTGATGACTGGTCACCTGTTGCCAGGCGAAGTTCACTTGACTCATTCAATTTATGCCCCATAGATAATGAAAAAAAATTACATAAAAATTATATAGTAACCACGCCCGTTTTGCTATTTGAATGGCAGACTGACGCAAAAAAAAAAAAAACCTGGCGAAATTAATTTGGCTCATTCAAAAAGACACTTGCAGATCTCATCTGTGCATGCGTGAAAATCAAGTTTAAAAACATAAGCGGTTATAAAACAAGTGGGTTTGACTCATGGGTGTATGCCTAACTGTATGTTAAATCTTGCAAGCATTGTTTGAAAAACTTAAAGGAGTGGTGTCAAACTCAAAGCCCGGGGCCCAGATCCGGCCCGCCTCATCATTGTATGTGGCCCGCGAAAACAAATCATGTGTGTCAACTTCCGTGAGCCTCGCTAAAATCTGTACAGAAATGTCAAATTGTCATGTGTAACAAATAACGTTGAGATTTCGCCATAATTTTGTTCACAGTGTTTACACTCACTTGAACAATAATTGAACAAACAAGAAACAAATAGTTGACTTATTTCTAAACTAGTAATCCATCATTCTTTTGTGTACAAGTAATAATACTATGTGATGATTAAACATTTATTCGGTTTAACTGTCGGGACGGCCCGACATCAACTCCAAAGTGGCCTATGACAAAAATGAGTTTGACACCCCTGGCTTAAAGCCTCTTCTGACAAAACGACAGGTGCACTTTGTGCCATGTGCAACCCACTCTAATGGAATTTATTGTAGGCTTAAACATCCTCCAACATTCCAGAAACATGCATAGTAGGTTAATTGGACACTCTAAATGGTCTCTAGGTGTGATTGTGAGCGTGAATGTTTATTTGTCTATGTGTGCCCTGGAATTGGCCGGCAACCAGTCCAGGGCGTTACCCGCCTACTGCCCAAATACTTCTAGGATCGACGACAGTACGCCCGCAACCCTCGTGAGGATATGGGGCTCAGATAATTGATGGATGGATAGAAACTTGATTCGGTTAAAAACTAGATTCTTACCAATGGCTCCTTTAATCGTCGACGCAAGCTTCCATTGCTTTGCTCGCCTCAATGAAAAGCTCTTCCTTTGTATCAATGATAAACAGCATGGTCAGAGCACACAAATGCACTCCCGCTGAATGGCCAATTAAACCGATATTGTCCAACAAAAGACAGAAAGAAAAAGGGGCTTATACATCACTGAGTAAATGTAAATGACATACATAACATTAGATAAACACTCTATTAATGCTTCTGCTTTAAATAGAGAAATTAAGAGACGTGAGATCCAGTGTCCAAAAAGATACTCTGAAAACCGGCCTAATTTGCAAGTTCATGCTGATTTGCTTTGACAGTGGATAGGCAAGTCATAACTCGAAAACTAATAGAGTTTGATGAGACCACAAATTTTGGAGTCCCTTGAGACATCAACAAACAACCAAGATGACTGCTGATGTGAATCAGCAATACAATTTGTATTGCCGCTTGTGTAGACAGTCTTCTATTTTGTGTGCAGACCACAAGATGCAGTTTCGTTTGGAACATTTTGTGAACAGTGGAGCGCCACTGTCATTCTAAAATTTGGACTTTGATGCGAAGTTAAACAAAGAGGTATTTTAGTAAGCAGTTGATTTCTGGAAATGTGTCTTGAGTGAGCTGCTCAGAATTGTTTCTTTGTGTGTGTAGCATGTAGATTAAATGTCAGCTTTCTTTTTGGTTTTGTTTTGGGTTTTTTTGGGGGGGAGGGAAGATTTTGGAGGGCACATTCTGAGGTGGACCACTTCCCCGTAAATGATGCTGTGGAGCATTTGGCATTGAGGATTCCGCATCAACCAACCCTTCATGAGCAGTTGAATTTATTTTAGCAGATTTAAATACATTTGTTTTTCTTCAGGCAGCACGATTTGGAGTAGTTCGCAAGTCTGCTTCAGAGCTGAGAGTTTCTGAATTTAAATGAAGGTTCAGGCTCTCCTGTGTGGAATTTGCAGGTACAGTACGCCTCGTGCTTGCAATGGTTGGCAACCTGTCCAGCGTGCACCAGCTGCAGAAAATGTGTGGATCTTGACATGATTCCTCAGTGCCACCTAGAGGAAGTGTGCCTCACACCGTAAAAAGCACGACAGTGTTTTTTTGTTTTTTTTAAGAACGTTTTTTTGGTTTTTTTTAAACTTAAAAGTAGAGAAAACACACATTTTCATAATCCATTCTGTTCTTGTCATTCCCGTACCCAAATACATAACAGCATCAGAGTGATGAAGGTCATTCCAGAATTGGAAAACATTTTATCTCCGGAAGACATTCTATTTCTCATCCATCAAATTTTATTGAAATCCACATACAAAATATTAAAACATGCACTACCTAAGTGAATGTACTTGTCCTGAGCCCCCCCCTCCAAAAAAAACCGCCAACAACAAAAGAGAAATTAATGCTTCAAAATAGTTTTTGAAACACCATATAAGTCTGGAGTGCGCCCTAAAATGCAATTTTTCTTTAAACTCGCAACTGGCAAAAAAAATAAATAAAAATAATTATTCCAACAAAATAATTGAATAAATAAAGGATACTAATCACGTCGGAATACATTTAAAACAAAAAGGCTGCAGAGGAGCACTATGTCCAACAGAGGGAGAAAGAAGGCTGTATTTTGGACCGTGCTCCTGCGATGGTAAGGTTGCCGCCACCCTTCAGGTCTGGAAATAAGGGACACAATGGGTGTGGTTGTGTGTGTGTGTGTGTGTGTGTGTGTGCGCGCGCGTATGTGTGTGTGTAAGCCTACATACATGTTTATTTATTAGACTTTAAAAACTCCATCCATCCATCCATTTTCTGATCCGCTTTACCCTCACAAGGGGCATGCTGGAGCCTATCCCACCTGTCTTCAAGCAGTAGGCCGGGGTACACCTCGAACCAGTTGCCAGCCAATTGCAGGGAACACATAGACGAACAATCATCTAGGCTCACACTCACAATTTAGAGTGTTGCATTAGCCTGCCACACATGTTTTTGGAATATGTGAGGAAACAGGAGTACCCGGAGAAAACCCGTGCAGGCACGGGGGAAACATGCAAACTCCACACAGGAAGGCCAGAGCTGGAATCGAACCATGCACCTGTACATTGTGAGGCAGACGCGCTAACCAGTCGGCCACCGGTCCAATCAAAATCATAGTAGACTTCTGAAATACCAATGCAATCCACGTCAGTAGCCATGTATACACTGATGTCTGGCTCCACTTTGTCCCTCTGTTGTTCACATTTGTGTGTAATAGACGCATGGGACAAGTAGGAAAATACAGAACAAACCGCATCCCGTATTGGTTCAATATGGGATGCAACATGTAATTCCCAATTAAAGGACGTTTCCATATTTTACGGGACGGGTGGCAACCTCAAACTATGGCACACTTTGGCACAACAAAAGGATATTTAGGTTACCGGTAATTACTGGTTTAAGATGTAAGAGCAAAGAATGCTGACCTCAGACTGAGGTTCGTTTTTTTTTTTTTGTAATGTGCTTTTTTCATGCTGGCAAGCTGTCATTCAAAAGTCAAAGTATGACTGGGTCACATTTCTCTGACCCCCCCGCTCAAATTAAATTAACAAATGATTCTCTGTAATTTCCAGCATTCATAATGTGGTTCTGGTCTGCTTTCATTGGCCTTGTAACATGGAGCCGCTCCGTGCAAACTCACGAAACGCAGAACCAATCCGAAGGTTATTGTTATGTTTGGCCCCTTGGAGCGTAGCCTCCAAACCTGAGTGGGTGTGTGGTTGCTCCTCCATCTGCCACGATGTGGGGAGTCCCAGGTGCTTTTTTCAAATGCCACAATAGAAATGAAGCTGCTATGTGTGTGTGTGTGTACAGTGTGTGTGTGTGTGTGTGTGTGTGTGTGTGTACAGTATATATATATATATATATATATATATACATATTACATCTACTTTATGTAGGATGCAAGTCATTCAAAACATTACTATATGTTCCTTTAAATTTTTTAAATCATATCAACTTCTGACTTAAACACACTGTACACACACACACACACACACACACACACACACACACACACACACGCAGTGCAAAGTCAGACTTTGGGCTGACAGCCTAGAAGCCGAGTCAGCCCCTTTTCAATTCAGTGGTAAGATTTCACAACAGTTGCCTCATGCTTGATATGATCCTTAGCGGAATTATTGTATTCACAGTGGTGCTAAGATAATAACTGCGAACAAGCCTACATTGTGTGTCAGTACACAGGGAGCCCTTGAAACATGGCGGTAATGGTGGAAAAGGTGGGCTTGATGAAATAACAGTTCACCGAGTTGGTCGTAAAGTGAGTGAATAATAATGGGAGGTGGTGGTGGCATAAATTAGACGTTGACGGGAACTCTTGGCCCCCTTGCACTTGAACTTGACATTCTCAAGGTATCCAAGAACTTGATTTGAGATAAGTGGAAAAGCTGGTGGTACTGGTTACAGTAGAACAATCACCGCCAAACCGGTGATTCAAGGCCACATGTAATGAAGGCGTTATGATGAATGAAACATTTTCAATATGTTGGGGGGCAAATTGATCTACTTGGAAATGCAGGGGGGAAAGGGGATAAACTTATTCCACTGGCCTTTTTTATTAAAAAAAAAAAAAAAGTTCAAAATATTGACTAGTGAGACAAGAATTAAATCTCAACCGTAATGTCCACAAGCAATGTAAAAAAAAAACCCAAATGGATAGAATTTTTTTTTTTTTGGAGTTAGATTAAAAAGTCTTCTTGGTCAACTTCTGCACATTGTTGGGGAATCCTTTCCGGATGTCGGCAGGTGTGACCTCCTCCTTACCTGCCGGTGAGTCACCGTGGGCGTTGAACAGGAGCTTCCAACAAGGTGAGTAAAAGATACATATTAAGATGCAGATAAAGAAGAAATGAGGAGTGCCAACTGCAAACAGATGAGTCATAGGGAAACATTTGCAGTCGAAATGTACTTCAAAACTATTTGTGACTAAGACGCTATTGCAGGTTCCAATATCCGATCAGGCCTTCCCGTGTGGAGTTTGCATGTTCTTCCAGTGCTCGCGTGTCTTCTTTATGGATACACTAAAAACTAGCATGCTGGTTGGAGGTCCGTCAAAATGAAAAGCTTAAATGCGCATTTCTTTTCCCCAGCTCACATTGACGCCTGATCGTGTCATTGATGATTTTGCTTCCAATGTGTGCACGTTGGTCTGTTTACTTCCTCGCGCAAAGCCTTTCTGTGACCCACTACCCAAAGCTTTTAACCGACGCGTGGCGCCAAGCCAGGACTAAGAAATGTCGCTTCTGTGTTTCCCCTTTCCACAAACCGAGCAGGGTAGAAGTGTGAAGCGGCTGTCAGTGGCTCCGGGATCTCCAGGATACAGAGCCATCTTTTCACACCGGCTTCACATACACACACCAGGCTCAGAGAGGACCACCCTTTGATTCTAGACTGGGGTTGGGGGGGGGGGGTGGCGCCAAGCCAGGACTAAGAAATGTCGCTTCTGTGTTTCCCCTTTCCACAAACCGAGCAGGGTAGAAGTGTGAAGCGGCTGTCAGTGGCTCCGGGATCTCCAGGATACAGAGCCATCTTTTCACACCGGCTTCACATACACACACCAGGCTCAGAGAGGACCACCCTTTGATTCTAGACTGGGGTTGGGGGGG
>NW_017804967.1:1122967-1199903 GCF_001891065.2 Hippocampus comes
GAGTCACCGTGGGTGTTGAACAGGAGCTTCCAACAAGGTGAGTAAAAGATACATATTAAGATGCAGATCAAGAAGAAATGAGGAGTGCCAACTGCAAACAGATGAGTCATAGGGAAACATTTGCAGTCGAAATGTACTTCAAAACTATTTGTGACTAAGACGCTATTGCAGGTTCCAATATCCGATCAGGCCTTCCCGTGTGGAGTTTGCATGTTCTTCCAGTGCTCGCGTGTCTTCTTTATGGATACACTAAAAACTAGCATGCTGGTTGGAGGTCCGTCAAAATGAAAAGCTTAAATGCGCATTTCTTTTCCCCAGCTCACATTGACGCCTGATCGTGTCATTGATGATTTTGCTTCCAATGTGTGCACGTTGGTCTGTTTACTTCCTCGCGCAAAGCCTTTCTGTGACCCACTACCCAAAGCTTTTAACCGACGCGTGGCGCCAAGCCAGGACTAAGAAATGTCGCTTCTGTGTTTCCCCTTTCCACAAACCGAGCAGGGTAGAAGTGTGAAGCGGCTGTCAGTGGCTCCGGGATCTCCAGGATACAGAGCCATCTTTTCACACCGGCTTCACATACACACACCAGGCTCAGAGAGGACCACCCTTTGATTCTAGACTGGGGTTGGGGGGGGGGGGGATACCATGGAAACTGGCAATGACCGCAAGGCCCACTTTCTAGGCATCCCAATGCCCAGAATCGCACCCGGATGGAGGATTTCTGAGAGTAATGCGGTTTTTCATGGGGGCCCTGTGATTGATTCGAGCGACACAGAGATACCATTGAGCTGTACTGCGTGAATACGAACAAGCCAGTGAAGATGTTCAAGCATGCGGGAGGAGGGCGTGGGGGCAGATAAGAGAATTGGTGGTAAAAGGGGCAAGCAAATACGGTAAAAGATGGCGAGCACACGTGCGCGGTGGCTGCACGACCTCCCTCGCTGCAACACTTGGAACGCGTATTCCTTTTTGTTGTGGCCGCATTCTATTAGAATTCACTGGCGCTCTGCTGCAGTTGATTTATTTCGGGTTTTACATCTCATCGTACCTCTGCAATAATTGCTCGCCTCCACACACGCTGACAACTTCACACAAATGAGTGAAGACATCACTATCGTTTTGTCCAAATATGACTGAAAGGATCGGGATTAATATCCTCATATACAGCCTCGACTGACCGGCCGTCACCGACTGTCTTTATTTAGTCCGAGCTCTTTTGAAGGAAGCGTCGAGTTGCAGCGCGTCATGTGTCTTTCCAGTGAGTCAAAAGAAGCATCTGTCCAGTGGGCCGCCCCCCTTTTAACATGGTTGGAACTCAGAAGATAACAGCAATCACACGTTATGCAAGCATCTTCTCCAGGCGTTTGAAAAAAAAAATAATAATAATAACTTACTGGACCATCAAGGCGGTTCAAAAGTGAAGGCACACTTGTCATCAACTCGTCGCATCTTTCGCACGGATTAGCGACCCCGATTGGAAGAATCTAATGTGACGGGCGTATTAATAGAGTGAAAGTGACGCTGCTTCTGCGGGTATTACGTGTCCAAGATCACGACTCCTTACCTAAGTGGAACATGTTTCTCAGCGCAGAGGAACAAGTTGGTATTGCCGCTTCTTTCGGGCCAACGATGAATATTCAACGCAAGAGGCCATTCCTGTCGGGGAGCCACGCTGGGAATATCCTTGAATCACGCAATGTTTCGCTAGTTAATATTCATTGAAAAAACATCATGAGAACCACTTCATCTTGGACTTCCTTTCTGTCTTTGTTTGTTCACTTTGTGGCCAAAGCTGACCGCATGCGTGATAAGCAGATGGGATGGCCGAAGTTTTACAGACATAAGAGACTTTGCAAACCTCTCTGCCTCACAGGCATGACCATCGCTGTGCAACAGCTGCAAACTCAACTCATTTCTCTGCTTGGATAGTTTAATATCCGCCTGGAAATCAGGTCCCGCAGCACCGAAGCGGAACATTAAAAATTAATGACTTGCAAAGAAGTGAAACATCTGATTTTTGTCACCCTTGTCTGAGGCAGCCGGATTAGTCATCTCATCGCCAGACAGGAATTGACCAGTGGGGTCATTTGGGGCTTTCCCGGTGCACTATGTTTGATGACCCTTGTTTGAAAATGTGCTCGACTTTGACGATCGTGTTAAAGATTCAAGTTTGAGGACCCCCGTTTTCCATGAATGGAGTTTTGAAATCTATTTTTGTGAAAGCAGCGATATCATTCCATTCTTTTTTTTTCCATGTTTTTATCCTTTCTAAAGCAACATGGTACTACCGAAACCAATGAGGCCGCGAGTAAACAGCGCATTGTGCAAGAATTTAGCAGCACAGGGAATACGGTGTGCTTTTAATGTTTTCGAGTTGTTCTTTGATGGCCTGGTGCAACTCAGTAATTAAGAATATAGGAGCTTCTTTTGTTTGGGTGCTTTGTCGCGGAACAGAACAGGACACACCTTAACTACAACATAATCAAACGGGGTTAAGAAAAAGGAATTCTACACGCCTGTTCGTCGCATGGGTCTGTAAAACAAACGGAATCTTTTTTTATTTAAAGGCATGGCACACTCCCACCACTGCGTCGGTAAAATTTTATACGCACAGCCTGATAGAATTCAATTCAGCACCTCTTATTTTCTTTGCGGCTCTTAGCGTGCAGCTAACATTCTTTCCACAGTTTGCCCATGTCAAATACTGTATATCTAGCACTGTATACATAAACGTTCATTCATTCTTTCTTTTTTTAAAAATTGCGGTAAGCTAATGTATTCCGTAGATGTTCACAGGAAAATGTGTGTATAATTCCAGCACAAATAATGGTTAAGCTTTCACCTAACTATTCTGGCGCGGCCTTTATGCTGACTCTGCCTTTGTCAGCTGCCTGGATTCTTAACAACACTCCATAGCAACAAAGAACAAAGAACTTTGTGAAGAGAACCGGAATGATAACGACTCTGCTCCGCCGACACTGTACACTTTGATATACACGGCGAAGGCAAACAATGGGAGACACTTTGGCGTGGCTCCTATGACATTTCCAAGTTACATTGCAGGGTGCAGGTTTTTTTTTTTTTTGTTCAATAAGCTGGTGGAACAGGTTTGCTGTGGAGTCATGGGGGGGGGGTGTTATGGGGATGAGAAAGAGGCGTGGCCTAGCGTGTGAACAGGTGTGCCATTGGGTGGAAAGCTCAGGTGACATGCAGCGGCTTTAACGGTATCTGGTTGACATATAGTAAGAGACACACCGTGTCAACTCACTGTTGAAAAACACATCCAGCAGATGGCGCAGTTTTTATTTATTTCCAATTTGCAATTGTGATATTAAGGAATACAGTGGTGATTCAATTTCGAATGTGTATAAATAAACGAATGGTACTAAAAGTGCAGTTTGAAGAAATCCATGTGGCTTTCAAATAGATGAGTGGGCGTGGTTTGCCATTTTTTTCTTTGCCTAGTCAGGCACACGTGATTGAGCCCTATGATTTCTGCGCAATTTTGAATATGAACATGGTGTAATTATTATCCGACTGAAAATGTACTCATTGTACTTTTGAAGATTAGCAACCGCTGCCGCCTTGTATTTGTATATGGTGAGAGCTAAACTACTATGACACATGCCTCCAATGATCTGTCTGCATCTGAATGGAGATTAGGACAATCCTGCATAAGAAGGTTATAAAACCTTAAAAACACAGGTAAGAATCAGATCCAGCTGATTAAGACACACGTTCCACAGTTTTCCTCACAGCTTTGGAATGTCATCCAGGGAAACAAACACGTTTACACAAGACCATACAGAGGACCATTGTACAGTAATATCACCTGACTGAATAATAATCTTACTTGTATATTTTGCTACTTCATGTAGCCATGTCACAAGGTCAAAATAATCTCCTTTTTTTTTTCTTCTGTTTTTTACGTGACTTTGGGCATGTGACACCAGTGCCAAAAAGTACCACGTGATGGCTTGGAGGAAATGTGTTATGATAACCATAGAACATATGGCAACATACAGGTATAGCTTGAATGCATCTCTGCACACTTATTTCAAACTCAATATCCCAGAGATGTGTTTTTGGTAATTTTTCTGAATTCAGGTTTTTGAACTCACTACAGTGACACAGAAAGAAGTGGATTTTCATTTGATAGACCACCATTTTCAAAGGGCCTCATGGGAAGTGAGAGCTGGTGGTGTGCTGCGTCACAGAATGTCAAATGTGGGGACAGTCCGAGGAAAAGCAGATCAGATACCGAGTAGGGGGCTGGGGACAACCCCTGTGGAGGTGTCTTGTCACATTATGAGCAAGGAAAGAAACGAAACATGCACTCGCTGGCCAGAACAATAGGTACACAATCTAATGGTAGCCATGGTGAACAAATACTGGTCTTGTGCGGAGTTTACATGTGGGTGTTTTCTCTGGCTACTGTGGCTTCCTACCACATTCCAAAAACATGCAAGGTTCATTGATGACTTTAAATTGTTCACATGTGAGTGTGAATGGTTGCTTCTCTATGTATAGGAGCGCACCAAACAATTTTGGTGTGGTTCAAAAAGGAGCGCCAGAGATTGTTGCTTGGTGCTTCGTTTTTGTTGTTTTTTTACCTGACCCACCGAGCTCACTGGATGGCACCGATGACTGATTTCACAAATTTTGATCGAGCCTTGTCGCCACTGCACGAAACCGAGACACTTGTGAAGGCCACGCTGCTCGTCAGCGGCTGTAAAGTGCCGGCGCTTGCAGGGGAGTTTCTCATGCCTGCAACTGAACTCAGTTGAACTGTGAAAGGAACAAATCAGTTTCTGAAGTGACTTCATTCAATAGGTTTAAAAAAATATATATTTTGAACAAGAAAGAAAATTCCAAATGCTTTGTGTGACCTATTTCGTCAGCATCTTCAACTCCATCCATTTTCTACCGCTTATCCGGAGTCGGGTCGCGGAGGCAACAACTTTACCAGGGAAGCCCAGACTTCCCTCTCCCCAGCCACTTGTTCCAGCTATTCCCAGGGGATCCCGAGGGATTCCCAAGCCAACTGGGAGACAGAGTCTCTCCAGCGTGTCCTGGGTCGTCCCCGGGGCCCCCTGCCGGTGGGACATGTCTGGAACACCTCACCAGGGAGGCGTCCAAGAGGCACCCTAATCAGATGCCCGAGCCACCTCATCTGGCTCCTCTCAATGTGGAGGAGAAGCGGCTCAATTCAGGGCCCGTCCCGGACGGCCGAGCTTCTCACCTTATCTCGAAGAGAGAGCCCAGACACCCTGTGGAGAAAATTCATTCAGACCGCTTATATCCGGGCTGTGCTCCACTGGCGTTTTATTATTTTATGATTTCCGCTGTTGAAAGTACACCTTTGGGTGCATTTTCTGTGTTCCTTGCCAAGCTTGTTCCTCTCTACACACCTGTCTCTTGCTCGGGAAGACACACCTGTTTCTGAAGCATACCCCCTCATTTCATGAACACCCCAGGGTCACATGTAACATCCTTTGTAAAAAGATACAAATAGACGTTACACATACCTCTCCACAGTCAGACACTTTATGCGATTACCGTAGTTCTATTTCATACTGTTAAACAAATGTCAATGTTGCATCATTATTCCATCTGCCAAGGGGGTTAAGGGTTTTTATCATGTTTGTTGTTTGAATGATTGCACCAAACTACTGGATCAATGTCACCCTCAGGTGTCTTTGCTGTTCCTTTCACAGTCATTGAGTCAACATGAAAATGTTGGCAGAATAATGAAACTCTGAGGTCTTATTGCAAGTGAACAAACATTTACGCACGTACCACTGCAATTATCAGTTACGTCAAATGTGATTCCGTGATTAAAAAATAAAAAAATAAAAGCTTGTTTCGGTAGCATAGTAGGATTAGGACCAGCATTTTGTCTTTCTTCAGTGGAGGCTGAAATTGTGGAGAGTTACAGAATATATATTTAACATGTCCACTCATCATACTGTCGATTGAGATTACAAAGACTTTCGGGAAAGTCCAACTGTATTTGTTGAACAGTACACAGTCCATTTGAAAAGGCATGCATTTCAGGTTCATGAAAGACTCTGAATTTTCCATTAGTGTGAATGTGAATGGAGGTTTTACACATACCCTCCGATTTGCAACCAGTCCAATCCAAAGTAATCTGTTTTTGGATCCAACTCACCCGTAACAAGTGTTTTATAAAATAGATGCATGGCAATTTTCATGTACCGTAAGTGGTTTCTCCATAAAACACAAATATTTTTCCATTTGACACCATTGTACAAGTCTGCAAAGTGAGCAATAATTACAACATGGATTCATTTCTAAAACTATCTCAAACGTGTAATTGTATCCTAAAGACACAAGAGGCATTTTCGCCTCCACGTGTGTTGAATTAGTCAAAGAGTGATCCTGTTTCTTTAAACAAAACATTGTGGGGGCAGTTAAATATACTTCTGGGCACCATGACCTTACATTATATTTACTCTGGCCACTCACTGTTAATTACATGTCCGCTTTTCCTCAGAGTGTGGACTTCATGTCATTCCAGCGTTATTTTATTTTATTTTGTTTTTATGACGCAGGTATGACATTCCGATATCCGCTTTCTGTCACACTGCCAACATTACACTCAGTCGCTTATGTGTGTGTTCAACATTGACTCAAGCAATGTAAACGTTCACTCTGAACGTTGATATTTGTGGACGAGATCCGCTGAGTTACACTCGAGTCCAAATAGATTAAAATGGTGCCACGCTGGAGATTCAAGTCCTTCGATGATTTCAATGTCACTCAGAAGCAATGACCCGTATCAAGGTCCATTTCTTATAAAGTCCTCAGGAGGAATAGTGTTGCTTTATTAAAATAAGGATGCGAGCATCACATCACATTTTTAAAAAGTATTATAAAATACAACATATTGTACCATATCTTATTTGGGGGCTTTTTACAAAATACTGTACGAGATATACTGTATTTTTAGGTTTCTCCATTGGTTTCTCTCCACACCATGAGGCTGTTGTTTACCTAACTGAAAATGATGTTCAAAATCCTGCTTACATAATAAATCAGAAGAGTGCAAATGGCTGAGGAGTCTATCAAGCTAGGTATCGATCTAGCTAGCTAGCGGGCTGGCTAACCTATTTTATCCGTCTGTCTGTCTATTCGTCAGTCTTGCCGTGTATGTTGGTTACTCATAATCAGAGTTACTGAACAGTCACTGACATCTGATTGGTGAGAAATGGTGGGACGTGTAAGAGGGTAACTTGAGTTTGTGTCATTCTCTCTGTTTGGGTTAGCGTGTGTGTATGTGTGCAATGGCACGGGCACTTTGACTTTGAGTCAACGAGCGAGTTGCCTCTTCCCCTAATTTCAGAGTCCCGTCCTACATTGTAGGTCAATAAGGACGTGAATATAGTGGAGGTGTATTGTCCAGATATGTGTACAGCATAGGTGAATTGCAATTAATTATAATAAGGTAGATAAGTTCTTTTATTTTAGTAGCTCAAGTCAAACAGTGAAACATTTACACTGAATGAAATTTCTTAATTCTAAAGATCATTTTATTTCTGAGGTGATATTCTAATTTATTGAGATGGTGAACTTTGGGTTTTCATTCTCGAAAAGATATTATTGTAAAAAAATGCTACAAGGACTGAAACTCATTTCCAAACGGAGGAAGTATGAAGGCCCTAAAATCCCCAAAAAACAAAAACAAAACAAAAAATAAAATAAATAAAAGCACAATTACATTATTGTCAAAGCTTGTCATGAATAATATTGTTTCAGCTGGAAATCTCCTTGACAAAAAAGTGTTTTTGGAGGGTTCCCAAAATGATGTGATGCCCAGATGAAGCGGATGATGCGAATGTGCTTTGCAGATGGCTGCACACGTTAACAAGTGATGGGAACCTCTTTCTTCGGCCAAACCTTTTGGTCCCGCGACAAAATTCTGGGTGATGTGATGAGAACATTCCCTTCCGCTGCACATACTTCCTTCATTATATAAGCACCAAAATAATGCCACGTGTGTTGGGGCGGCCAACGCAACCTCTTACTGCTGAATTCAGCACAAATAAATGAATGAAAGATGCAAAACTGTACTGGCACCAATCAAATCTGTCCTTGTCGCTTTCATAGACCACTCATTGAAACATTATAAGAAAAGATAGAAAGATAGAAGAAATATTATACTAGATAATATTAGTTTTGTTGCCTCATAGTGACCCAGGTGGTACCAAATATGGTATAATAATTTTAAATATCAAGAAATTATCCAGTACATGTTGGAAAAATGGGCGGCCCGGTGGTCGACTGGCACATTTGCCTCACAGGGCAGAGGTGTAGGGTTCGATTCCGGCTCCAGCCTTCCTGTGTGGAGTTTGCATGTTTGCCCCGTGCCTGCATGGGTTTTCTCCGGGTACTCCGGTTTCCTCCCACATTCCAAAAACAAGCATGACAGGTTAATGGGACACTCTAAATTGTCCCTAGGTTTGATTGTGATTGGTGACAAGGCACAGGTGCACCTGCTGAAGAGGCACACCCTCCACTTCAGCCGGTGCTGAAAACAAAAAACACAGACAAAGCAAAACCACAACGTAGCGTAAATGTTTGAAAGGAATTTCCATTGTAAGGCCTCGTTGTTCTTGAAGGTCGCAGTTGTTCTTTCAAGTTTCTTGTGTCCACTATAACCAAGGAATGTTCATGACCTTTACTTAACACTGTTGCCAACTTGCCATGGTGCCGGCGAGCTATTTTGACTCTCCGTGTAGGTGGTAACACTACATGTAGCATAAAAGATGTGGTGGTTATTTTGACAGAAGAATAAATTGGATCAAAATATAGCACATATACAGACATATTCATTTTTATCAGCTCTATTTCACATATGGATTTATTGACCTCCATTAGCTTATTACTAATTGATAACAATGTATGTGAACCGAGGGAGACCAGAAGGGATTATTATTATTAAGCGCTAGCAGGCATACCAGCAGTCTAGACAAGAGTTTGTAAATTGCAACGGTTACGTTTCAACATAATTGTGGTGGTGGTGGAGGGGAGGGTTGTTGGAGGGGTGGGGCTGGACGCAACTGTCAGGAAATAGTCTTACTTTTACCAAAATAAAGTAAGAATGGACGACAATTTCATGTTGTAGTATTGCGCAATAACATTGTAATATTGCGAGAAAACGTACTTTAATGACAATAAAATTCACGCGTGGCGCAAGGAAATGTTGTTTCATGAGGGAAAAAAATATAATTTCACAATAAAATGTACTGAAATCACTTCTTTTGTTGAGTTTGAGCCATCCTCAATCAGCTTCTCATCTTCGAATGTTACCTTAAATCCACTCCAGCATTTTAGCATTTACTCATTTGAATTATTTGAATTCTAACTTCATTCTCGGAACATCGCAGCTCTATTTTCTCAAGAGATGGGAAAACTGCAGCACAGTTTCATGTTTGATGGTCATTTCATTTCACTAAAAAGTCAAAAAGACAAACCACTCGAGTTGTGCCAATGGTCTACTGTAGTATGCGTGTGTGTGCGTGTGTGTGTGTGTGTTGGCATTGCATACAGAGGTGGCAGCTGCAGGCTCATGTGTTCCCCAGCTGTCCTTTTGCAGCCTTGCAGCTCATAGTTTACATAACGCACGCCCCCATGCGCGTTGCCCCCCCCACTCCACTCGGTTTCTTTATGGCCTCATCTTCACACTGGGCTGCATTTGATGTGGGAGTCCATTGGAAAATACAGTACATACAGTCAGGCTGTGGATGAATCGGTGGTGGCTCGAAAAGAGAAGCAAATTGGCCGTTAAAATTTGAATGTCGAATCATCATTTTCGTATTGGAGTCAGAACGGGGTCATGGTGTAATTGTCACTTGTACTGTCAGTTTGGGTGGCAAAACTCATGTCGCAGTATGTGTGTTATAGTGTAGCATTGCAGAATGTATCAGGCCAAGCGGCAAGCTTAGCAACGAGCTCTTTTAATGAGAAGAGAAAGGATTACTGGTGGGCAAAACAACTATGCTAATTGGTGCGTGGCTAAACGGTGTCATTTCTCCCTTCCCTCTCCCACATACTCCAACGACCCCTCTCTTGATGAAGTCACATCATCACCGCCACCACCCTCCCCCCAAAGGCCATAAGAAACCACAGAACTTGTGAAGATTACTACTGTATGTAATATGGGGAGTGCACGCCGTCCGAGAAAGCGAGCTGCGTAAAAAAAGAGCATTAAATTTAGTCGGTCGATAAAGTCCATCTAAGCAGTGTATCAACGTCTTTGTTGACTCGCTGTTGGCCTCTCATGCGATGCTAGCAAAGGAGTTTGCAAATTTTGATGCCAGGCAGCAGATATAAACACCCAGGTTAGCTTAGCGCTAGCTAGCAGCTGCCACGACGTAAGCGGACAGATTTAAAATTGGTCCAAAAGAAGATCCTGGGTTCTGATATTGGCCAGTGTACGGGAAGGAATCCTGGAGGTTAAAATAAGTTACTTTAAACTAAAAAGGAAAACAATTACATAGAAGGTGATGCGGCTGCATTTTGATATGTTTTCCAAAAAGTGAATAGGTTTGATAAAGCTTTTTGGACAATTTATGGTGTGGATAAAGAACTGCACTCCATTGTACATTTACCACTATGATCAAATTGTATTTTTCATTTGTTGGAGGATGAAATGTTCGGGACTTGCGGGTGAGGATTTTGAGTGTGAGTCTGAGCTCTAACATACAGGATATGCCATTATATTAGGTACAGCTGCACACAGTCATCAGATTATCTCTTTCGAGAGTGATGATAGTCGACATGCAAATGAGAGAACATAGGAGTTTATAACAAAATGTTCTCTTTTTGGTTGAGTGTTGGTTGGGGAATTGAGACTCTCTGAGTTGTGGCAACATTCACGCGATGCACAGGGAAGAAGTGGAATGGGTCATAAGCTTCAAATTCCTCCGACTTCATATCTCAGAGAACCTGGGCTGGGCTGTGAACAGCACCCAGACCAATCCTAAAAAATTCTCCAGCCTCCCCTCAGGAAGACTAAGAGTCGTGAAAGGCCACAGAGTGAAGAATAGCTTCTTCCCCATGGCTGCGTCGCGGAATTCTGCATAGTAGTACAGTGGTGCCTTGAGATACGCATTTAATTAACTCCGTGACCACACTCACAAAGAAATTTTGTAAAGTGGTTTTATTAAGGAAAATAACAGTTTATAACATATCATAAAAACATAATTAAATAAAATGGAAGGATTTAAATTATACAAGGTAATTCATTGTGACTGTGTGGTTCCTTCTGGTGTTTTCTATGGCGGCACGGGCCACCCCAAAATTTGGGCAAATTCTAAACTATTTGCCTGATCAAAACAGTTTATAACATATCATAAAAACATAAATAAAATGGAAGGATTTAAATTATACAATATAATTCATTGTGACTGTGTGGTTCCTTCTGGTGTTTTCTATGGCGGCACGGGCCACCCCAAAATTTGGGCAAATTCTAAACTATTTGCCTGATCAACTCTATAAATACATTTGAGTTGAGATGAGTGATCAGCTTCAAGAAGAAGCTATGATGTAGCAGTTAAAAAAAAAAGTCACGTTGAAAAACAATATAATATTCCTGAGTGTATGTTAACTGACGGATATCGAACGAAAGCACCCTCAGGAAGTAACTCAGCATGAGCACTTTCCCACCGAGGCGACACAAAGTGCCTTTTGTTTGGCTCGGTGCCACACATTCATTGGCTAATATTCAAAGAGAGCGCAGGGTCACGACATAGAGATTAGGGTCACCCCTAAAGGCATGTTGGGGGAAATTGAGGAGGTGGGGGGGGGGGGGGGGCTCAGGGGTCTCTGCCTTTGTCAGCTGCCTGGATTCTTAACAACACTCCATAGCAACAAAGAACAAAGAACTTTGTGAAGAGAACCGGAGTGATAACGACTCTGCTCCGCCGACACTGTACACTTTGATATACACGGCGAAGGCAAACAATGGGAGACACTTTGGCGTGGCTCCTATGACATTTCCAAGTTACATTGCAGGGTGCAGGTTTTTTTTTTTTTTGTTCAATAAGCTGGTGGAACAGGTTTGCTGTGGAGTCATGGGGGGGGGGTGTTATGGGGATGAGAAAGAGGCGTGGCCTAGCGTGTGAACAGGTGTGCCATTGGGTGGAAAGCTCAGGTGACATGCAGCGGCTTTAACGGTATCTGGTTGACATATAGTAAGAGACACACCGTGTCAACTCACTGTTGAAAAACACATCCAGCAGATGGCGCAGTTTTTATTTATTTCCAATTTGCAATTGTGATATTAAGGAATACAGTGGTGATTCAATTTCGAATGTGTATAAATAAACGAATGGTACTAAAAGTGCAGTTTGAAGAAATCCATGTGGCTTTCAAATAGATGAGTGGGCGTGGTTTGCCATTTTTTTCTTTGCCTAGTCAGGCACACGTGATTGAGCCCTATGATTTCTGCGCAATTTTGAATATGAACATGGTGTAATTATTATCCGACTGAAAATGTACTCATTGTACTTTTGAAGATTAGCAACCGCCGCCGCCTTGTATTTGTATATGGTGAGAGCTAAACTACTATGACACATGCCTCCAATGATCTGTCTGCATCTGAATGGAGATTAGGACAATCCTGCATAAGAAGGTTATAAAACCTTAAAAACACAGGTAAGAATCAGATCCAGCTGATTAAGACACACGTTCCACAGTTTTCCTCACAGCTTTGGAATGTCATCCAGGGAAACAAACACGTTTACACAAGACCATACAGAGGACCATTGTACAGTAATATCACCTGACTGAATAATAATCTTACTTGTATATTTTGCTACTTCATGTAGCCATGTCACAAGGTCAAAATAATCTCCTTTTTTTTTTTCTTCTGTTTTTTACGTGACTTTGGGCATGTGACACCAGTGCCAAAAAGTACCACGTGATGGCTTGGAGGAAATGTGTTATGATAACCATAGAACATATGGCAACATACAGGTATAGCTTGAATGCATCTCTGCACACTTATTTCAAACTCAATATCCCAGAGATGTGTTTTTGGTAATTTTTCTGAATTCAGGTTTTTGAACTCACTACAGTGACACAGAAAGAAGTGGATTTTCATTTGATAGACCACCATTTTCAAAGGGCCTCATGGGAAGTGAGAGCTGGTGGTGTGCTGCGTCACAGAATGTCAAATGTGGGGACAGTCCGAGGAAAAGCAGATCAGATACCGAGTAGGGGGCTGGGGACAACCCCTGTGGAGGTGTCTTGTCACATTATGAGCAAGGAAAGAAACGAAACATGCACTCGCTGGCCAGAACAATAGGTACACAATCTAATGGTAGCCATGGTGAACAAATACTGGTCTTGTGCGGAGTTTACATGTGGGTGTTTTCTCTGGCTACTGTGGCTTCCTACCACATTCCAAAAACATGCAAGGTTCATTGATGACTTTAAATTGTTCACATGTGAGTGTGAATGGTTGCTTCTCTATGTATAGGAGCGCACCAAACAATTTTGGTGTGGTTCAAAAAGGAGCGCCAGAGATTGTTGCTTGGTGCTTCGTTTTTGTTGTTTTTTTACCTGACCCACCGAGCTCACTGGATGGCACCGATGACTGATTTCACAAATTTTGATCGAGCCTTGTCGCCACTGCACGAAACCGAGACACTTGTGAAGGCCACGCTGCTCGTCAGCGGCTGTAAAGTGCCGGCGCTTGCAGGGGAGTTTCTCATGCCTGCAACTGAACTCAGTTGAACTGTGAAAGGAACAAATCAGTTTCTGAAGTGACTTCATTCAATAGGTTTAAAAAAATATATATTTTGAACAAGAAAGAAAATTCCAAATGCTTTGTGTGACCTATTTCGTCAGCATCTTCAACTCCATCCATTTTCTACCGCTTATCCGGAGTCGGGTCGCGGAGGCAACAACTTTACCAGGGAAGCCCAGACTTCCCTCTCCCCAGCCACTTGTTCCAGCTATTCCCAGGGGATCCCGAGGGATTCCCAAGCCAACTGGGAGACAGAGTCTCTCCAGCGTGTCCTGGGTCGTCCCCGGGGCCCCCTGCCGGTGGGACATGTCTGGAACACCTCACCAGGGAGGCGTCCAAGAGGCACCCTAATCAGATGCCCGAGCCACCTCATCTGGCTCCTCTCAATGTGGAGGAGAAGCGGCTCAATTCAGGGCCCGTCCCGGACGGCCGAGCTTCTCACCTTATCTCGAAGAGAGAGCCCAGACACCCTGTGGAGAAAATTCATTCAGACCGCTTATATCCGGGCTGTGCTCCACTGGCGTTTTATTATTTTATGATTTCCGCTGTTGAAAGTACACCTTTGGGTGCATTTTCTGTGTTCCTTGCCAAGCTTGTTCCTCTCTACACACCTGTCTCTTGCTCGGGAAGACACACCTGTTTCTGAAGCATACCCCCTCATTTCATGAACACCCCAGGGTCACATGTAACATCCTTTGTAAAAAGATACAAATAGACGTTACACATACCTCTCCACAGTCAGACACTTTATGCGATTACCGTAGTTCTATTTCATACTGTTAAACAAATGTCAATGTTGCATCATTATTCCATCTGCCAAGGGGGTTAAGGGTTTTTATCATGTTTGTTGTTTGAATGATTGCACCAAACTACTGGATCAATGTCACCCTCAGGTGTCTTTGCTGTTCCTTTCACAGTCATTGAGTCAACATGAAAATGTTGGCAGAATAATGAAACTCTGAGGTCTTATTGCAAGTGAACAAACATTTACGCACGTACCACTGCAATTATCAGTTACGTCAAATGTGATTCCGTGATTAAAAAATAAAAAAATAAAAGCTTGTTTCGGTAGCATAGTAGGATTAGGACCAGCATTTTGTCTTTCTTCAGTGGAGGCTGAAATTGTGGAGAGTTACAGAATATATATTTAACATGTCCACTCATCATACTGTCGATTGAGATTACAAAGACTTTCGGGAAAGTCCAACTGTATTTGTTGAACAGTACACAGTCCATTTGAAAAGGCATGCATTTCAGGTTCATGAAAGACTCTGAATTTTCCATTAGTGTGAATGTGAATGGAGGTTTTACACATACCCTCCGATTTGCAACCAGTCCAATCCAAAGTAATCTGTTTTTGGATCCAACTCACCCGTAACAAGTGTTTTATAAAATAGATGCATGGCAATTTTCATGTACCGTAAGTGGTTTCTCCATAAAACACAAATATTTTTCCATTTGACACCATTGTACAAGTCTGCAAAGTGAGCAATAATTACAACATGGATTCATTTCTAAAACTATCTCAAACGTGTAATTGTATCCTAAAGACACAAGAGGCATTTTCGCCTCCACGTGTGTTGAATTAGTCAAAGAGTGATCCTGTTTCTTTAAACAAAACATTGTGGGGGCAGTTAAATATACTTCTGGGCACCATGACCTTACATTATATTTACTCTGGCCACTCACTGTTAATTACATGTCCGCTTTTCCTCAGAGTGTGGACTTCATGTCATTCCAGCGTTATTTTATTTTATTTTGTTTTTATGACGCAGGTATGACATTCCGATATCCGCTTTCTGTCACACTGCCAACATTACACTCAGTCGCTTATGTGTGTGTTCAACATTGACTCAAGCAATGTAAACGTTCACTCTGAACGTTGATATTTGTGGACGAGATCCGCTGAGTTACACTCGAGTCCAAATAGATTAAAATGGTGCCACGCTGGAGATTCAAGTCCTTCGATGATTTCAATGTCACTCAGAAGCAATGACCCGTATCAAGGTCCATTTCTTATAAAGTCCTCAGGAGGAATAGTGTTGCTTTATTAAAATAAGGATGCGAGCATCACATCACATTTTTAAAAAGTATTATAAAATACAACATATTGTACCATATCTTATTTGGGGGCTTTTTACAAAATACTGTACGAGATATACTGTATTTTTAGGTTTCTCCATTGGTTTCTCTCCACACCATGAGGCTGTTGTTTACCTAACTGAAAATGATGTTCAAAATCCTGCTTACATAATAAATCAGAAGAGTGCAAATGGCTGAGGAGTCTATCAAGCTAGGTATCGATCTAGCTAGCTAGCGGGCTGGCTAACCTATTTTATCCGTCTGTCTGTCTATTCGTCAGTCTTGCCGTGTATGTTGGTTACTCATAATCAGAGTTACTGAACAGTCACTGACATCTGATTGGTGAGAAATGGTGGGACGTGTAAGAGGGTAACTTGAGTTTGTGTCATTCTCTCTGTTTGGGTTAGCGTGTGTGTATGTGTGCAATGGCACGGGCACTTTGACTTTGAGTCAACGAGCGAGTTGCCTCTTCCCCTAATTTCAGAGTCCCGTCCTACATTGTAGGTCAATAAGGACGTGAATATAGTGGAGGTGTATTGTCCAGATATGTGTACAGCATAGGTGAATTGCAATTAATTATAATAAGGTAGATAAGTTCTTTTATTTTAGTAGCTCAAGTCAAACAGTGAAACATTTACACTGAATGAAATTTCTTAATTCTAAAGATCATTTTATTTCTGAGGTGATATTCTAATTTATTGAGATGGTGAACTTTGGGTTTTCATTCTCGAAAAGATATTATTGTAAAAAAATGCTACAAGGACTGAAACTCATTTCCAAACGGAGGAAGTATGAAGGCCCTAAAATCCCCAAAAAACAAAAACAAAACAAAAAATAAAATAAATAAAAGCACAATTACATTATTGTCAAAGCTTGTCATGAATAATATTGTTTCAGCTGGAAATCTCCTTGACAAAAAAGTGTTTTTGGAGGGTTCCCAAAATGATGTGATGCCCAGATGAAGCGGATGATGCGAATGTGCTTTGCAGATGGCTGCACACGTTAACAAGTGATGGGAACCTCTTTCTTCGGCCAAACCTTTTGGTCCCGCGACAAAATTCTGGGTGATGTGATGAGAACATTCCCTTCCGCTGCACATACTTCCTTCATTATATAAGCACCAAAATAATGCCACGTGTGTTGGGGCGGCCAACGCAACCTCTTACTGCTGAATTCAGCACAAATAAATGAATGAAAGATGCAAAACTGTACTGGCACCAATCAAATCTGTCCTTGTCGCTTTCATAGACCACTCATTGAAACATTATAAGAAAAGATAGAAAGATAGAAGAAATATTATACTAGATAATATTAGTTTTGTTGCCTCATAGTGACCCAGGTGGTACCAAATATGGTATAATAATTTTAAATATCAAGAAATTATCCAGTACATGTTGGAAAAATGGGCGGCCCGGTGGTCGACTGGCACATTTGCCTCACAGGGCAGAGGTGTAGGGTTCGATTCCGGCTCCAGCCTTCCTGTGTGGAGTTTGCATGTTCGCCCCGTGCCTGCATGGGTTTTCTCCGGGTACTCCGGTTTCCTCCCACATTCCAAAAACAAGCATGACAGGTTAATGGGACACTCTAAATTGTCCCTAGGTTTGATTGTGATTGGTGACAAGGCACAGGTGCACCTGCTGAAGAGGCACACCCTCCACTTCAGCCGGTGCTGAAAACAAAAAACACAGACAAAGCAAAACCACAACGTAGCGTAAATGTTTGAAAGGAATTTCCATTGTAAGGCCTCGTTGTTCTTGAAGGTCGCAGTTGTTCTTTCAAGTTTCTTGTGTCCACTATAACCAAGGAATGTTCATGACCTTTACTTAACACTGTTGCCAACTTGCCATGGTGCCGGCGAGCTATTTTGACTCTCCGTGTAGGTGGTAACACTACATGTAGCATAAAAGATGTGGTGGTTATTTTGACAGAAGAATAAATTGGATCAAAATATAGCACATATACAGACATATTCATTTTTATCAGCTCTATTTCACATATGGATTTATTGACCTCCATTAGCTTATTACTAATTGATAACAATGTATGTGAACCGAGGGAGACCAGAAGGGATTATTATTATTAAGCGCTAGCAGGCATACCAGCAGTCTAGACAAGAGTTTGTAAATTGCAACAGTTACGTTTCAACATAATTGTGGTGGTGGTGGAGGGGAGGGTTGTTGGAGGGGTGGGGCTGGACGCAACTGTCAGGAAATAGTCTTACTTTTACCAAAATAAAGTAAGAATGGACGACAATTTCATGTTGTAGTATTGCGCAATAACATTGTAATATTGCGAGAAAACGTACTTTAATGACAATAAAATTCACGCGTGGCGCAAGGAAATGTTTTGTTTCATGAGGGAAAAAAATATAATTTCACAATAAAATGTACTGAAATCACTTCTTTTGTTGAGTTTGAGCCATCCTCAATCAGCTTCTCATCTTCGAATGTTACCTTAAATCCACTCCAGCATTTTAGCATTTACTCATTTGAATTATTTGAATTCTAACTTCATTCTCGGAACATCGCAGCTCTATTTTCTCAAGAGATGGGAAAACTGCAGCACAGTTTCATGTTTGATGGTCATTTCATTTCACTAAAAAGTCAAAAAGACAAACCACTCGAGTTGTGCCAATGGTCTACTGTAGTATGCGTGTGTGTGCGTGTGTGTGTGTGTGTTGGCATTGCATACAGAGGTGGCAGCTGCAGGCTCATGTGTTCCCCAGCTGTCCTTTTGCAGCCTTGCAGCTCATAGTTTACATAACGCACGCCCCCATGCGCGTTGCCCCCCCCACTCCACTCGGTTTCTTTATGGCCTCATCTTCACACTGGGCTGCATTTGATGTGGGAGTCCATTGGAAAATACAGTACATACAGTCAGGCTGTGGATGAATCGGTGGTGGCTCGAAAAGAGAAGCAAATTGGCCGTTAAAATTTGAATGTCGAATCATCATTTTCGTATTGGAGTCAGAACGGGGTCATGGTGTAATTGTCACTTGTACTGTCAGTTTGGGTGGCAAAACTCATGTCGCAGTATGTGTGTTATAGTGTAGCATTGCAGAATGTATCAGGCCAAGCGGCAAGCTTAGCAACGAGCTCTTTTAATGAGAAGAGAAAGGATTACTGGTGGGCAAAACAACTATGCTAATTGGTGCGTGGCTAAACGGTGTCATTTCTCCCTTCCCTCTCCCACATACTCCAACGACCCCTCTCTTGATGAAGTCACATCATCACCGCCACCACCCTCCCCCCAAAGGCCATAAGAAACCACAGAACTTGTGAAGATTACTACTGTATGTAATATGGGGAGTGCACGCCGTCCGAGAAAGCGAGCTGCGTAAAAAAAGAGCATTAAATTTAGTCGGTCGATAAAGTCCATCTAAGCAGTGTATCAACGTCTTTGTTGACTCGCTGTTGGCCTCTCATGCGATGCTAGCAAAGGAGTTTGCAAATTTTGATGCCAGGCAGCAGATATAAACACCCAGGTTAGCTTAGCGCTAGCTAGCAGCTGCCACGACGTAAGCGGACAGATTTAAAATTGGTCCAAAAGAAGATCCTGGGTTCTGATATTGGCCAGTGTACGGGAAGGAATCCTGGAGGTTAAAATAAGTTACTTTAAACTAAAAAGGAAAACAATTACATAGAAGGTGATGCGGCTGCATTTTGATATGTTTTCCAAAAAGTGAATAGGTTTGATAAAGCTTTTTGGACAATTTATGGTGTGGATAAAGAACTGCACTCCATTGTACATTTACCACTATGATCAAATTGTATTTTTCATTTGTTGGAGGATGAAATGTTCGGGACTTGCGGGTGAGGATTTTGAGTGTGAGTCTGAGCTCTAACATACAGGATATGCCATTATATTAGGTACAGCTGCACACAGTCATCAGATTATCTCTTTCGAGAGTGATGATAGTCGACATGCAAATGAGAGAACATAGGAGTTTATAACAAAATGTTCTCTTTTTGGTTGAGTGTTGGTTGGGGAATTGAGACTCTCTGAGTTGTGGCAACATTCACGCGATGCACAGGGAAGAAGTGGAATGGGTCATAAGCTTCAAATTCCTCCGACTTCATATCTCAGAGAACCTGGGCTGGGCTGTGAACAGCACCCAGACCAATCCTAAAAAATTCTCCAGCCTCCCCTCAGGAAGACTAAGAGTCGTGAAAGGCCACAGAGTGAAGAATAGCTTCTTCCCCATGGCTGCGTCGCGGAATTCTGCATAGTAGTACAGTGGTGCCTTGAGATACGCATTTAATTAACTCCGTGACCACACTCACAAAGAAATTTTGTAAAGTGGTTTTATTAAGGAAAATAACAGTTTATAACATATCATAAAAACATAATTAAATAAAATGGAAGGATTTAAATTATACAATATAATTCATTGTGACTGTGTGGTTCCTTCTGGTGTTTTCTATGGCGGCACGGGCCACCCCAAAATTTGGGCAAATTCTAAACTATTTGCCTGATCAAATCTATAAATACATTTGAGTTGAGATGAGTGATCAGCTTCAAGAAGAAGCTATGATGTAGCAGTTAAAAAAAAAAGTCACGTTGAAAAACAATATAATATTCCTGAGTGTATGTTAACTGACGGATATCGAACGAAAGCACCCTCAGGAAGTAACTCAGCATGAGCACTTTCCCACCGAGGCGACACAAAGTGCCTTTTGTTTGGCTCAGTGCCACACATTCATTGGCTAATATTCACTTCAAGAAGAAGCTATGATGTAGCAGTTAAAAAAAAAAGTCACGTTGAAAAACAATATAATATTCCTGAGTGTATGTTAACTGACGGATATCGAACGAAAGCACCCTCAGGAAGTAACTCAGCATGAGCACTTTCCCACCGAGGCGACACAAAGTGCCTTTTGTTTGGCTCGGTGCCACACATTCATTGGCTAATATTCAAAGAGAGCGCAGGGTCACGACATAGAGATTAGGGTCACCCCTAAAGGCATGTTGGGGGAAATTGAGGAGGTGGGGGGGGGGGGGGGTCTCAGGGTTAAGGTTGGCAAGAGTGTTGGGAGCTTGTCCACAGCGAAGCGATGTATGTGTACATAACAGCAAATTAGTCTCGTTTGAATCGTGATGTGATGCTACTTTGTGATGCTTTCCGGGTCATTACTTTTGAGGAAAATCGTGATTGACACAGGGACTTTTTTTTTTGTGGTTGAGAATGAAACTGTCATTCATTTTCAATGACATCAATTTGTTTTGGATAAATCCATAACTAATCTTGAAATGTCGCCTTTTTCATAGGCAAGATTAATTAAGATGGAAGATGGATTCACCTGATGCATGTTGCGCATTAGAATCTTCCACTCAAGCCTTTAAACAATGTGAAGTTTGTACGGGTAAAGTTTTATCACTCTCAGCATCTACCGGACTTGCTATGGCTTTGCACGAATGCCCGCTCTAGGAGTTCAATATTTTAATCAGAGGCCTTCAGATCTTCTTTTGAAAAATTCGCCATGGATACTGAAAACTGCACCACAAGTTGGAGAAGCGTGACGGCCAAAAAGCTCAAAATGGCAGTTGGGGACAGAAAAACTTTTGCCCAGCATCAATTTTCCAATGTCATGCAATGTCAATGAACAAGTCAAGGGCAAAAACGGCAAAGCTGTCAAATGCTGATGACCTCACGTCCGGTCGAATGAAATTCAATCTTGGTTTGGGTATCCTTTAACTCAGTGGTCCCCAACCCTCGGGCTGCGGACCAGTACCGGTCCGTGGGTCATTTGGTACCGGGCCGCACAGAAAGGATAAATTACTTTACTTATGTTTTATTCACTTCAGAATCTGAAAGAGGTTTTATTTTGAAAAATGACCGGATTCTCTCTTACATCCGTCTACAGTATGTCACGCTTGACGCGGGTCAAGGCGCGCTTCTCTGTCACGTGATAGGTTACTGCTAAAATGAAACGCAGGAGCTAGCAAAATGAGTCAAAAACAAAGGTCTTGAAAAGTTTTTTTGGGGGAGGGGAAAAGGCCCAGCCAGAAGACAGAAGAGGAGCCTACGACTTTCAAGAAAAAGAAGGCTACATTTAATAGACAGTATAAGGAGTCCTACCTAAGATTTATCTCAATGGGAGATTCCCATGCACCAAGGCCGTATTTTTCATGCACTTTTTATCTTATTTTGAAGTCACGTTTCAATGTTACCATAGCGACCAGATAGTGTTGCGGCCAGATAGGACCTTCCTCGTGTCATGATTCGTGTTTATTATGTTTAGAAAATACCAGTTTTCATGCAGGTCATATCATATTATTTTGTTGTATTTATCCGTCACACCTGAAAGGCCGGTCCCTGAAAATATTGTCTGACATTAAACCGGTCCATGGGGCAAAAAAGGTTGGGGACCGCTGCTTTAACCCTTTCAGTGACAGCAGTTACTACAGTGGACAGCTTACGATGTTATCAGGTAACAGGTTATCAAAATCGGTGCAGGGTTAAAGAAGAAAAAAAAAAACCTCTGATTCTCTCATTTGCGGAGACCTTGAATGTGTGTCGAGGTGTAGAAAACCCAAACCAAACCAGCAGTGTTCTTACTGTTCCATGAGTCATTATTCCTGGAAGTTCCACAAAGATTCCTTGAGAACAGCACTGACAAACACTGTATGTAACCCTATGGTGGCTATAAAGGACAACACAGACGCGATTCATATTTTCCTTCGACGTGCCTTAAATGTGACACGCATAATCCCACCGGAATATACACATGTTCTCATCAACAGAGCAGTTGTCGCACATTGAAAAAATCAGTAGCGGCGATGCGACGGCGTGGGGAAGTGACTGGAGGTGGTGGAATGTGCAGAATGTCTGAACACGCTGACATGCCTGTCGCTAATTTGAATGGTACGCACGAGTAACCCACACGCACAGACACAGAGAAGGAAATCTCCCCCGTCACTGAACCAGAGTAACCCCCAGTTAAGGTGAGGCCATATCTCTCAGCCAATCATAATGGACCAAAAATCAGGCAGTACGCTGTGAGCCAATCGTGTTCCTTGTGATTTTTTCCCCCCCTTTCCTCCTCCGCTCTTTCAGTTTTGGCGGCTCCTTTTCATTCTTTATGAAATACGCTTTTGCAAGCCCCGTGGGCGGAAGTTGGGTTACCGTCGGCGGTGCGTGGCGCTCACTCGTCTTTTGTTCTCGTATCTCATCTAAGCTTCTCTGCCATGCCATGATGTGGCCTTCATTCATTTGCGTGGTGCACAAATCCCCACGTCGACACTGCGTCACCACCAACTGCCGTTTGTGATCACCTCATAAGTTGGGGAAAAAAAAAAAGGTTGTCCCATGCGAGATGTATACTTAGATGCCGCATGAGCGAGCGCAGTGTAATTTGAGGTGGGGAATGCTGACATCTGTGGATGACGGTTGCATAATCCGCATCAAGCTAAGACAGGACCGTGTCTGTTATGTCCTCGACTCGCATTCCCACAGAATCCCGTAACGCGGTGTTCAAGACTCAGGTGGTCCGTTCCCATACGTGAACGAGATGGAAAGGTTGAGAGATCAGCTCCTCAAAACATTCCTTGTTTGATTTGGAGACCGTCTTTTGCGGGATATGTAATAGAAAACGCTTTATGGCGTGTACTGTATGTCGGTCATCCCAAACAAAGTTGGTGATGGGAAAGGAGAGTTTTGGTGCGTTTGTTTGACTTGACAGCAGGCAGCGCAGTGAGCTAGTGATTCGCACTTCTGCCTCACTGTTGCGAGGTCGTGGGTTTGAATGCATATTCTCTCGCATTGGGACTTTTGGCTTACGTACTCATTTCAAAACATGAATGTTGGGTTCATTCAAGACTCAAGACTTGACAATAAAGACTTTTTTTTCGGGGGTGGAACATTTACGTACGACGCCCACATTGCGTTGGCATGGGCTCTGCTCTGAAATTTAAAACGTTTTGGTGGACCGTTGTGTCCTGTACAAACAATGTAATTTAACTGAGGGTAAAGGAGACCCTGTGCGAGGTAGTACTTTTGAGAGGGGACAAGAACCTTCATGGCTGGGCCAGCAGCACTGAACATACATGATTGGAAGTACATACATTGTTGTAGTGAATTGCCTCACTTAAAATATTGTCGAAATTTGTTGCCTTGAAATTTTGAGTCCCTGCGACTTGCTTTTTTTTTTTACAGTGTAGTTTACAGATTTTCAAGTTCCCCCCCACCCCCAAGTCAAAGTCAATTAATACCACTGCAGTCCCGTTCTGATTTTATTCCTCAACACAGTTGCCAAATGCTTTGCAAGTTGGCTAAACGGTATGCCATCTCCCGTTGAACAGTTCCAATTGTTGTAGGACACAGTCAAGCACCTGCTGAGTCAAGCAGTGAAGTAAACACTGTACATGTTATTACTGTTTGTTCATTTCCTGTATCTCCACGAGATAAGCGGGAAGAGCATTCCAGATACAGCAGACAAACATCTGTTCCACTTCTCCGTCTGCCGCTTTTTCTATCACCTTTCTCACGTTTGGGCGTTGTTCTTTTGCAGCACTGCAAATTGTGTCATTTCTTCTTCAGAAAACAATTTCTTGACGGTTTCAATCAAAACCAAAGAACGTTTTGTTGAGTAACTCAGCACGTTACCTACGTAAGATCAGGAGACGATTAGTAAGATTTTCATTGGTGGTTAATGTAATGACTCATGCTCAATTTTTTTTTTTTTTTTGTGGGAGGGGGTTGGGGGGGTTGTGTTTCACAAAGCTTTGGCACCTGCTTGTTGCTGCACGCTACAACATCAGTCGACTGCTGAGCATGTTTTCACAGATGTTAGGCGGGCATTGTGTCACTCATGGGGATGTCTTTGCCAACTATGAACAGTATGTAATGAAAACGAATGAAAACACACGCTATGATTTATATGTAACTGAAATTAGAACATGGAAAAGGTCTTAAAAATAAGGAGACTGCAAATGAGGCGTGTATTGGGTGGTGGCGTCTATTAGCGTGGCCTGAATTGTGCAATTATTTATTTTCTGTGGCGCTTCTCTGCATTAGGGTTGCGGTGTGCTGAAGCAGATCCCAGTTGACTTCGGAAGAGAGGCGGAGTACATCTTGGACTGGCCACCAGCCAACATAACCAGTATAGACCAGGGGTCACCAACCTTTTTGAAACTAAAGAGCTCCTTCTTGGCTCCTGATTAATGCGGAGGGCTAGCGGTTTGGTAGTAATTTCTTAACTAGAAAATTAGGTAAGTAGAGACGCGTTTTCCATGTAAATGCCTTAATCCGTTCCAAGCCCCCCCCCCCCCAAATTCAGACAGAAATCTTTTCTGAAGCAAAAAATATAACAAATACAATTAGAATGTTACAATTAGATTATTGCACAATAAATGAATGAATGGATGAATAAATGTGCATAATATAAAAAACAAAGAATAAAGAATAAAAATGATGGTCATTTAACTTTTAACCACGTCCTCCTTGTTTTTTCGCCTCTTTAGGTCATGTTCTCTCTCAGAAGTGATTTTTGAGTGGCGTTTTGTAAAGAACTGATCCAAGGACGTTAGCTTTTGTCGGCTTTTAACAATCCTTCGAAAATGTCCAAGGCTAACCTCAGCATAGTAAGCGATCGCCCGACTGGTGACATACAGTGAATGATATGACTTCATATGACTTATTTACATGCTGTGGTTTCTAAGAACATATGTAAATGCGACTCTGACTCATGCAGCGTCTTGAAGTCATACTTATTTAAGCTACAATGCATGAATGTTACCCTTATGCAGCATCCCTGTTGTCATGCGACATTTAATTCATGTGACACACGCAATGTGAGAGATGTCAGTCATGCAACGTATGTAAGTCACGGAATGTATGTAATTCACGTGGCGTATGTAAGTCATGTCACTAGTCATTTATGCCAAGCCTGAAAAAAATAGCATTTGGGTCACTTCAATGCCACATGTAAAAATAAAATGGGATTTCTAGGGCACTCGTAGAATCACTTTCCTCTCCTACATACAGTATTTGATGATGGTAATGTTATTTCCATTACTTACTGTAGGAAAAATTGTTGCCAAATATGAACAAATTGGCAAGCCCTCCATTGTTGCCTGTAAAAGTCATCAGCAGTCATTCATCGACCTCGCTGGACTTCACCACCGCCGTCTCGCTCACGCACAACCGTAGAACATGCGTTGGCATTAAAAGATTAACAGTAAATCCGTGACTGTAGTCCTGATGAGGGATGACGTTTGCTTTGAGGTGGGATCTGTCCTCCGCTGACACGCCACTGTGTTTTTGATCTTGACATCTTATGAACGCGCCCATGTGATTTTGCAGGTCAAATCCCTTCTACTGTATAGATCTGATGGGAAAGCCGCTCAGCCCAGCGCTCACCTGACCTGAACCCACACCGTTAAAATTACAGCCATGAGAGCACAAATGAGCTTTTTACAGGTACTTGGTTGATAAAAATGAAGAGTCTAAAAGTTCTATTTTTTGTAGACAGGCGTGGGTGTGCTTGCCGCAAAAAACGGCGTATTTGAAGAAAGCAGATGATTTTATATTGCAGATGGGGCCCATTTCTAAATCCAGGTTATAGAATATTGTTCTGATTAGAAGTTAAAATATGCAAATTCCCAAGAGCATTTCAATTCGTTAAACTACAAAAACAAAAGCATTCCTGTCTCCAAAGTTTCCTCTTTCCAACTGTGACTTCAAGCTCATTTCAAGCCGTGGTCAGCGGGATAAAAAAAAAAACATTTCAATATGCCTCCTTTTCAAATTGGACTGAGAATTACTGTACATGAATGAGACAGGTTTTTTTTTCCCTTCCCAGCTTTGCTTGCATTCCTCATATTTGTTCCCATGAGAAAGTCCCAGCCTTCTCTTCAGAGACCCAAAAACGCAGCAAAAGAGCAAAACGATAAAGCTGCAGCCAACATCTTAAGAGTGAGTGTGTGTGTGTGCGCGCGTGTGTGCGCGCGCGCCTCTTTGAATAAAGCATTGTTTCATTGTCCACGGCGGTGGTCAAATTTCTTGTTTTAAAGGGATTTTTTTTTCAACAATATGTAAGGTTTCCATCCCCATTCAAAAAATTGTGAAAAGACATAAAAATATGTCATATTTACATATTTTGATGGAAAATGATATATAAATTTTATTTATTTTAAAGAGGGGAAGTAAAAGTATTCAACTGCCTATCACTACTTCCAAATAATGTTTTAAAATGCTAGTAGGCTTTTCATGACCTTTTTTCCCCTATTTTTACTTTCACTCAAATTTGTTTTAATTGAGTCATACAGGTTTTGAAATGATCTATTGTGGTCTCATTTTTTTTTCTCACAATCACCTGGCAGTTGCACATGGGTGTATCGACTTTTTAGAACCACTTTAGACAGGAAAACCATTCACACTCAGATTTAAACATAGGGACAATTTGGAGTTTTTAACTTGAGGCTGGAGTAGAAAGCTGGAATAGCCCAGTTTGCATTCCAAAGCATGCAGATGCACAGGGGTATTCACTTTGTTCAATCTTTGGCAGCATGTCAGGTTAATACCCTGGTAAGGTTTTTGTCACACAGTGACAAAATATCTCATCTTTCCTAATACGCATCTTAAGAAAGTCAGACGGGTGACACAGCAGTTAAACCTTTGTCCTATTGTCTGTTTTTTAAATTAGAATTATTGTAGAATTGAGGTGAGGGTTCGGCAAGTTTATGATTATTTTAGAGTCAAAGACTGTTTATAGCAGGGGTGCCCAACCTTTTTTGACCGAAGACCTAGTTTTTGACTATCCAGCCTCCCACGATTGACCCGTTACGGCACACGCGCGCTTGCGCACGCACTTATACGCGCATGCCCTGATGAGCAAAAACCATAACGGGTCCCTAAGATGTTATTTTATTTTACTTTTTGTGAAAGTGAGACTGATAGGATGCTAACATAAAAATATATCATATTAATAGCACGCACACAGACACACAAATGTTTTGGGTTTTTTTTCTCTCTACACCCTCATGATCATTTTGGGGCCCACCTGTTTTATAGCATAGCGTCACATTGATAGTTAGCAGGCTACTTCCTGATTCCATGATCATCAATCATTTGGTGCCCAACTCTTTACTGTTTTGCGATGACTTTTTCTGTCTGTTATTAGGGATGCCGTATTAGAATTAACCAGCCATTTTCTGAACCGCTTCATCCTGTACACACTGAACTGTTTGCCACCTAATCGCAGCGTCCTACAATTATATTAGCATAAACAATAAAAATATTGCAGTTGGTTATCTATCCTTCAAGTGTTCTTTTTCTAACTTAATGTGTTCCATAATATGCTAAAATGTCAAGCTGATGCTGTGTAAGAATTTTATGAATGGAATTTTTAATATTGATTCAACTTTCTGACATCTAACAAAAAACAGATTTCATCGGCAGAAGTGATTCAGCATGGGAAGTTTAAATGGAGCAGAAAATATCCCAAGATCCACCCCACAAAAGAAAAGATGTGATTTTGTTCAAAGGCTTATTTTTTTCCCTTTATGCCAAAATGACATTTCTCCCCAAACAAATGATCCAAGAGAACCAAGTAGGCTTCTTGGCACCACTGAGCCATCCGGATGAGTAGGAATCCAAGCATTCACCAAACTTGACCTTTTGCTTTCTTTGTGTGCAGATAAAGCGTCTGTGTTTACACGCTGGGAGAGTCACCTTTAATTCTATTCTCATAACTCAGATTGAATTAATAGATTTTTTACAAACGCTACGTTGTGAAGAGACAAATTGTATTCAGGACGAGACTGTGGGCAGCGTGATGAGGGCAGCTGCAGCAAATTAGGAACTACACATTACAATACAACATCATCTACACACGATCATGCACTGCAACGGAGTTGCTCAAAAGTGTCATTTCTAGCTCTGCATCTTCAAATGTTACAATAACGCTGCGGTGCGTGACGAGTGCCCAGTGAATGAGGAAATTCAGGAAATTAATTTTTAAAACTCTTCATTCCTTTCTGTATGCTGCACGACTAACGCTGCCGTCGAAACCTGACACAAAGGTCAGTCAGGAAGATGCCAGTGATAAGGAAAAAAAAACATGCATACACACACACACAACATGTATGAAAACAGATTTAAAAGTACTGCGTTCAGCCACAGATCTGTGTTGTAAAAGTAGGCCGTGGCATTAGTGTTTTAATCTTTAAAGCAATCAAAATATGTGTTCAATCAAGGGTAAACCTCTTAAAAGTGTTATGATTTGCAATCTGTTGTCTTTGACATGGTTGTGTTGCTGAAGGCCAGTGTAGAAAAGTTAAATACCATATTTGCGAACGTAACTAAAAAGGAAGGCTTTACAGTTCAGAGACAGTGATTCTAAAAGAATTACTTTTAAATAACAGTGACGACTAATACATATTGTACTGTAATATGTTTTGGAAGTAACTCGCCTCACACTGTTTATTTCGGGCCAGTCCGCGGTTGCCCTCCACCTTTCTATAGGATCTCTTTTATTTTGACAGCGGTCCGCGATGACTTCAAGCGGCAGCCATAAAAACAAAAGGAAATCAACGTGACACCACAGACATTGACGTCAGGTTGTGTTTGAATGTCACCCGCTGTCACGTGTGTAACACAAGCCCCTTATAAACAAACAAGTCTTAAACGCAAGGCCGCAGCTCCTGGCATGCGCTCCCTGATTGGACGTTCGCCGGCCAGTCGATCATTACTTCATAATAATAGTCACGCTCGGTGCTGTTCTGTACTCTTGTGGCGTCACGGCGTTCTCGGGAGACATTATTATAACAGGTCGCCGGGATCAAGGGCGAATATGACAATGAGATGTCACAAGACCAACTGTTTCCAGTCTACAGTATGACTGAGAGGTACAAAATGGCACTGTTTTTTTCCCCCCTTGTGTACAGTACAGTATTGGTGATTGTACAGCTCGTAATTTTTGTGGAAATGTTGAAAACATGAAGACTTCAAAAACAGAAGTTATTTTTTTGTGAAATGAGTAAAATGATTTTTTTCCTTCAATTCTGGTTCCAGGTTAAAGCTAAAAATCTAACTTTGTATCACTATCAATGTTGACTGCCAAATTCCCTTAAGACATCATTAATTTATCAGCATCAAGGACTAGTAGGGCATGCCTTGTGCCTAGCAAGTCTCCATACTGTAAATAAAAACAATGCATTTGCTTGCTAAAATTTGACTGGTGCTAAACCTGGCATCTTCAGAATTTTACATCAGAGCTCGATAAGACGAGGGTGTTTGTTCAAGTAAGAGCTTCCCACTTTCTCACCTTGCATTTCCTGGAAAATCTGCTGGACCTCTTACTTGGAAAGCCCGACAATCCATGTGACCCGAGTCCTTTCAACTCTAGCCAGGATCGGACCATTCGGCATACCAGAACCGCTCAGGTGGGGGCTCTGAGGTTATCGCAACAGCTCAGAGTTTCCACTACGACTGTAGTTACATTATTAACTACTTGGGGAAGCGATTCCGAGTGGCTCCTTTTTTTGGCATCATGTGGCTCAGGTGGTACCAGCTGGTGTGATATTTGGGCCAACACGTGCCAATATCTGCCAAGCACAAGCAGCTACTAAGCTAATGGAGAATGCATAAAGTCCATTAAAAGTATTTTCAAGATAAAATATCTCTGCGTTTATGTGGTCATAAACAGAAGATTGATATTTTGCAGTGAGATTTGAGCACAATGTGTGCTTTGGCTCAGTTGGGAAGACCAGTTCAGTGAGTGAATTAAGCGCTCTGTAGTTTAGCCTTGTCAGTCTGCTCGATGACGTACTTGTGCAATCATTGTCGTGTCTGCATTTTTGGATGCATCCTATCTCTTCCACTTAATCAGAAAATATTGTGGAGGTGTACCTTACGTTATGTCCTGTATGTGACATTCTGAAAACATGAGTCATGATTTTATTTCAAGTACGCAAATGAACTCCAGGATTTGGGAACATCTGCGTTTCCGCTTGGGAGGATTTGTGGTAACAGTATGGATCCACCACATCTTCCCAGTTGAGTCAGAACATTTGAACTGTAACATGATATTTTGAATACTTTGTTCCATGGTTTCAGGGTGTGTGTTGGCAAAAATACCAAAATGGCAGCATTCAAAGTGTGGTATGAGATTTAGGAGATGAAGGGGATCCTCCATCTTCCCTGGCTGATGAGGTGACTGGACCTTTGGATATCAATCTGAAGTGTTTTGTGGACACTTTTACCCATGCCCAACTCTGCAGTCTAATGCACAATTTTATTTTGTACAATCTAGATCATTATGTTTTATAGCTAATAAAGCCCCTAAATTTACTCGACAAGACATTTAAATTTTACATGAGAAACTAACAGGTTGGATGTATGATGTATAAATGAATTTCTCTATTAAATGAGATTCGCTTTCTTTCTGGACTGTCTCAGCCTGGTTTGGACAGTCAGCTAAACTCATCTTCTACACCACGACTCTGAAGACGTTACTCTTGGTCCACAGGTTTAATAATGCAGAAATAGGTGAAACTGTAACATACAGTACGAGGCGATATTACTTTCAATTCACAACCAACTAAATAAGCTAACATTACCTCAACCGCTATAGTAACAAGACACCATTGTGCTAACGCAATTAGCGAGCGCTAGTATAAATCTTAACATTTTTTATGCACGTCGCCGAATAGCATTTTCTTACATAAAGCGTCACAGAACTGTTCATCGATAACAACAAAAACTTGTACATACCCACGATGTTATCAAAGGCGTAAGATGTGTGTGGATTGTGCTGGATTCGACTCGACCACCATCACGTTTCTCTCTTGTTGACGAGCTGTCGCTTTACTTCCTGCTCCCGCGTACGCATTTTCCTCTTTGATGACATCACTTCCGGTGCGAACTACGCTGCTCTGAGTGTAACTTAAATGCAACATTTGACCTTAAATTGACTTTAAATTGCGAACAGAACACTTTCATTGCGCGACTCTCAAACGCTCATTGAACCCTCACTTTATTAGCTTAATGCTAACACATAAGGGGAACTAATGTGTATATATATATATATACAGTATCAGATTTTTTTTTAAACCACAAATGTTCAGAAAAAAAAATTGACATCCAATATAATAGTCACAGCCATCTATTCAAGGAGCTCAGACGTCTATACTGTACAGACGTGTATGTATAGATCCGTCTGTCTGCTGCATGCTGCTCCCAAGTGGCCTCAAGTTATTTACATTACGAGAACGGTCAACCGAATTAAACTCGTATTTCTAAGCATCACTGTAAAGGGGTTAAGCAACTGGGGAAGGAAAGAGAGAACAATGGGCACAACAACAACTGCATCAGTCCCATGATGACCCCAACGATACTGGTCCACTTCTACTACCGATGAAAACAAACAAATAACTAAACAACAGCGTATGCTAACCTACCTTGACACAGCGAATGTGTCTTCAGAAAATCCAACCAATAATTGCCACATTGTAGCGGACTGGCCTCCAAGTGGGTCAAACCAGTGGTGGTGTATATGTCTATCTAAAACAGCATGACGCATAAGAATGTTCCATTTAAAATGCAGTCGGTGACTAAAGTGTCTGTGCGGTGTGGCACATGCGAGAGGCATACGGACTATGGAATCACCAAAGCAACGAGGCACAACATCAAACTTCCATGCCCTCGCTTACATGGTTTGAGGTTGCTCCAGCTTGTCTCTCTGAGTAAAAATGGGTCACATGCTGCAGTGAGTGGCGAGGATAAGGGCAGTCTTAATAATAGGAACTGAAGGCGTTGTATGTATTGTACAGGGTGTCCCTGAACTCTGGACAGTGGAGACATACTGTAGGGCAACAATGTGGCATTAGAGCAGCAAGTTCATGTGAATCTTGCAAACACAGCGCATCGACCTTTGCTTCACAAATGTTGCAAATCATATTAAAGTTACATTCTGGAGGAATAAAATGAAATGTCTTTTCTTGAAAATAAAGGGGGTAAATGGGCGCATGCTATTCGCAGGGGGTTAGGAATAGCGAAAATTCGCGTAGAATTGACGGCCATTACAAGTGCATTTGGATTTATTTTTGTTTTGTTTTTTTAGACAGAACCCTAAACATTTTTTTGAAAAATAACTTGGAACACTTGACTCTCAGATCATCTTTTCTCGTTGAAACACACACTCATAATACAGTACGGTACTTTATGAAAATATAGAGTCATAACATAGTGAAATGGAATGTAAAGATTTAAACAACAAATCATGATTTAATGCTGCAAACCAATTCATTGTACTTCTCCTTATGGTCTGCCCACGGTGGCCACCAGGAGGCAGTATAATACAGTCATGCCATTACAAATGAAGAACAGTAGTACTGTACTACAACTGTAAGTGACTCAGTAAGATGCTATAATTTTAAGTTGGGTCACCTGTATCTCGAGGTACAACTGTATGTTGGGACACGGCAAGTCGCAAAAACAACTGTATTGATGTCCCTTTCAGAGTCTTTTTTTTTTTCCTATTCTACCAGACGAATATCAGTGACGGAAAAAAGAAATTGAACTTCACACGCAACTTTGTCCCAACTGCTCAGTAACAATATGGCAAAGTAGACGCACTACCACACCCATTAATCAAAGAGGACTAGAATACATATTGGGAGCTCACGTTATTAGCTTTGTTTCAACCCCATTTTACCATCGTTCGATTCAAAATGTTACTCGAGAGTCCGTGAATGTCTTATGACGTAGCTTATTTCTATTTTCTTTTCAAAAAAATGTATCATAACCGTGACAACCATGATACTAATAATACAAACTGTCATTATTGTTATCCCAGTACGATTATAGCATGTCCTCACAGATACAGAACGGAACTGTCCAGAACATCAAAATTAACCCCCCGCCCCCCACCCCCGCAAAAAAAAAAAAAACAACTATTTTTACTAGTCCAAAATATACAGTGTTTGCACAAGGCAAAGAGAAGCAGGGACGGACACTTGTTGACACACTAACAGTTGCATAATTTAAAACATCACGTCCACCTTCTCTGTATTTCAGTACTATTTGACAGGTCAAAGGATAGTGTTAAAGTAAAGGGGGCGGGGGGTGGGGGGAGCGAATTTTCATGATCCAGTTTTTCTGGCACATGAAAATGTGTTACAAGCATGCAGGAACGCTGTTAATTACTATGCATAGTCTGACAGGTCCATCACAAGGCGCTGTATTTATGTATGAATGTGTACGAGTGTGGTGATTTATGATCATGGCTACACAAGAACTAACTCGCAAGAAATCGCACCAAAGATAAAAGGGAGTGAGAGGGTTAGTAGGGACAAAGCTGATTTCGATTATATTCAGGAAATCTAAAAGCTGCGGCAAGGAAAAACTTATCACAAAAAAGTTGTAAAGGGGTGGAAAATTTGAGGTTAAGCGGCGGAATTTTGGAACCATTTTAAATTCTTTCCATAAACTTTGGAAATCAGGGTATTTTAAGCGAAAAAAAAATGTCATATTTGCGCCTAAGTGTCAAATTGAGCAGATACAAAAGATATTTCGCCTTGCCCTCATGCAAGCCTACTTTGATTGTTTCATTCCCCCCCGGACTAGCCACATTTCTGAGGCTTGCACCCTTACCTCTAACTATGGCTCACCACCGAAGGAAAAAAAAATCTATAAAAAAATATGTGCAGCCTGTTTAAATCCGCTCATAACTGGCACCCATTGAAGTGCATTGGGGGGGAACAAAAAAAAACTTCGTAGGGAGAGTTAAAAAAATATGTGCTATTTTTCAAAAAACAAGGGTTGCCCCACCTCCCACCCCAAAAAAGACAATACCAAAAAATTGATTGGATTATTTCCATTTGGTCCCATAGAAAGTTTCCAACTTCAAAAATACCTGGCATTTTGCAACCCTCATCACTCACACAAAGAGGAAGCTCAAGAGGAATCAAATTAATAGAAATAACAGTTGAATTTGTTTTATTTGCAAAAAAGTTATTTACATTATGTACAGAAACACACCCCACAGAACATACAGTAACACTCTGCACAAAAACAGTCATGTGCAATGAGATTGGGACCGCTTCCAAATGTACAGTGTATCAGTAATCTCATTCAGCAGCAGAAAGGCACACTTGTTGGTCACAGTCACCCCAGACATACAATTACTGCATCTAAGAAACCATTCAACACTATTATGGGATGTGCTATGATAAATAACATTGGTCTTGCAGTGCTTCAATTTTGTTTTCCATAAATTAAAAAAAAAAAAAAAAAAAAAAAAAAAAAAAAAAAAAAAAAAAAAAAAAAAAAAAAAAAAAAAAAAAAAAAAAAAAAAAAAAAAAAAAAAAAAAAAAAAAAAAAAAAAAAAAAAAAAAAAAAAAAAAAAAAAAAAAAAAAAAAAAAAAAAAAAAAAAAAAAAAAAAAAAAAAAAAAAAAAAAAAAAAAAAAAAAAAAAAAAAAAAAAAAAAAAAAAAAAAAAAAAAAAAAAAAAGACATTTAAAATGTACAGTACAGAGACTACAATAGCTGGTGTATTTCCATTGACAGACGTTCTACCTAATTTAAAAGAACATTCCGTAACTCTCGAGTGATCTTCCAAAGACCGCATTGACCTCAGTTCCCTGCCTGGCCTCTCTAGGCAAGAGCAAGAGCTCCAAGTTTCCAGGAACCAACAATTTCAGGTGCACTTTAAAATGTCCGACACCTCAAACCTCTCCCACTGTGCGCTGATCCTTCCTCCTCCGTTTGAAAAAGTGCTCAGATAAAGTGAAGGCTCGCTTTAGCGATGTTGGGTCCCCGTGGTCATGGTGCATCAATTTGTAAGAAGCGTCAGGGCCTTACATGGGCAGCCTGTGCATGAAGAAAAGAAAAAAAAATTTGAGTGGAAGAATCCACTGCTTTTTTTCTCTACACAAGGCTCATTTAAGGATAAATAAGTAAAATGTAAAAAGTAGCCCAAATACAAGACAAGACGGCAAATGAAGAGCAATATGCTGGCAAAGGAAAAAAAAGAAAATAGAAGTAACGCTGGCAAAAGCGGAAGGAGAGAAGTCCAGACAATGCTGGCAAGTTAAGTTACAGTCATAGCCAAGTTGGCGAAAGAAGAGCAATATACTGGTAAAGAATTGTGAGCAAAGCTGGCAAAAGTAGAGGAAACTGAAGTGGAACAGCAAATAGGAAGTCAATGGCAATCACAGAAGATATGCTTGCTAAAGAAGGGCAAGTCTAAACAAAGCTGGCAAAAAAAGGGGAAGGCCAATCAGTGTTGGCAGTTAAGTTGGAGTAGTACGAGCAAGCTGGCAAAATCAGATGAAAAAAAACAGAAACTAGATTATAAAACTTGTTTGAAAAGGTTTGACAAAAGGCTCCCGATTTGGTTTCTTACCGTTTTCTTGGTTTCACTTCCCACCCGTCGCGACACTTGACAAACGTTAGCGATTCACCGGGTGAAATTTCGGTTTTCAACGGGTCCTGGGCACAGAAGGTAAACCTGCAAAAAACCAAGAATCCATTAGCGGACATATTTAACATCAACTGTGTGTTCACCACCCATCCAGCACCACTCACTTCTTCTGAGTTTCTCCGGCTTTCACGCGAATCCGTCGGACCTCCAGCACAGGTTTGGAAGGATTGCCATTCCAGCCCCAGAAGCTGCTCTTGATCTTCCTCCACACAGAGTACAAGGACTCGGCGTCACCTTCCCAACTCAGGTGGATCCTTAGCAGGTCGCCGATGTCTTGTTCGGTGAACACCAAGAAGGTGTTGGTCAAGTTCAAGCCTATGGAGTTGTCATGCCTATGCGACAAAAAAACGTAGTGAACAGAGTTAGACTGAGTCTGCTTACCGAGCAACATTGTTTGGAGGTACTTTTAACGTGGCACTCACACGTCAACAAAGATGTCTTCCGTGTCATTATGAGCGCCGATCAACTTGACGTGGAATATCGGGTCCGCGTTGTCCGCCTGCTTCCTGTTGAACACGTGCATCTTCATCTGGTAGTGGTAACCTTTAGAACGCAGTTGGTGTTAATGATTCAACAAGTCATTCATGTGCAATCACGTGACTTTAGGTTAATAATAACAAGACGCAATAAAGAGGGGGGGTGTGCTGTTGCTCGGGATGTTGAGGGAAATTTTTAAATAGCTTCTTGAACCAGGCTAGTTTTTGGGGAAAAAAAAGGACATAGAAGCTCGACAGGTAAAGCAAAATAAGCAATGTTGGTCAGGTGACAAAAGAAGATGTTAGGGAAATGAGTTGGTCAGGGAAAACAAGCCGAAGCTAACCTAGCAATAGAATAATTAAAGGCAATGCTGTCAAAAGAAGTCTAAGCCAAGTTGCCAAAAGAAAACTAAATAGAAAAAATGGTGGCCAAAGTAGTTGATGCCAAGCTTGCAAAAAAAAAAAAGGGAGAGTAGTTTGGGCGAAGGTGTTGTACTTGGTCTAGCAAAACAAGCTGAAGCTAACAAGGCTAGCGAAAAAGATTACAAGCAATGCTGACAAAATAAGTCAAAACTACGTTGCCGAAAGAAAAAGTTGAAGCAAAGGTGGTAGTAGAACATATACCTGTACTAGCAAAACCAAAAAAAACAAAACAAAAAGAATACAAGCAAAATAATTCTTTGCTAGCAGAAAAAAAAAAGAAAAATGTGAATGGAACACGAGCAAACCAAGTCTTTGCTAGCCAAAAAATAAAATAAAATAAAAAAATTGTAAAAAAAGGCTAAAGGGAATGCAAGCGAAATAGGTCTGCTGTCCAAAAAAAAAAAAAAAAAAAAAAAAAAAAAAGGGGCTTCTATATTTTTGCCTGTAAATGTGTACTTATGCTTATTGGCCAGCATTATTTTATCTTCCCCTCAGCTTTGAATTATTTCCCTCGCATTTATTTTGTCAGGATACTTGCACTAATTATTTTGCAAGCATGACGAACTGTGACTTCTTGCACCATCATTGCTTCGACTTCCACTTTGTCAGCTTTACTGGCAAAAAGAGGTGGAAGTCAAAGCAATGCTGGCTTCCTGTTTGAACAATAAAGTTCTGAGTATCTAAGCGCAATACCGGGAGATGACGACTCACCTCCAAAGGGAGTGTCGGCACGCGTCTTCAGGTACATTTTGCTGTTGCGTCTCTTGCGCATCTTGCGGGCCTCGTAGCCAATGTTGTTGCAGCGGTTTTTGCGGCAGCTCAGGCAGATGCCCTTCTTGAAGCGGTCCGGGTCGGTGCACTGGTACGCGAAGCTCACATGGTCTCGGTTCATCAGCGAGTCAACAAAAAGGTGGACAGCTCGCTCGTGCTCGCATTTCATCACATCCATGAAGTCTGGATCAAGGAGGGTGGAGGACGCCGGCATTAAAAACAGATGGACGAAGGAAGTCAAGCTCACCGATTTCCAGCCCGACTTACTTCCAGCCATGGCCAGCACGTCGCCCAATGAGCACCCGGGTTGGACTTCGCCTCCGTTGGGGTAGATGTCCACGTCCCCGATGGGCTGTTGGATCCCGATGCTCACTCCTAAAGTTCCGCGGTTGTACGTGTGGAGGACGTCCACAAAGTCGGCATCATCCGGGGAAAGGCGCTTCTCTTGCTCCACGCCCTCAAACAACGGCCCCGCTGGGTCCAAACCTAATCGCAATGACCACGTATCACACTGATTAGGTTAACTTAGGGCAAGACTCTAAAGTGGGGTACACTTATATCAAATGTCAGGCATTCCCCCTAAAATTGAAGAGTGCAAAGACCCATTTAGAATGTCGCTAGAAAGATAATCCTGAGCGACTATAGCATGGTGCGGTGTGTTCAGAATTATTTTTTTTTCCTTCCCTGAGCTGCTCAGACAACAATCACATTTGTGTCGTCAACAGCGAGTTCAATATATATGATGCTTATGCATGCCCAAGACAGTCGAGCTACAGATTTATGATTTTGACAGGAAAGGCCAAGTTTTTTTGGTAGCCATTATCGCTGAGTCTTTATTCCCTGAGGTGCATATCATGCAGAATTCTAAATGTGCTCAATATTTACAATGGCAAACCATGCGTGCGGTCAAATTCAACATTTACAATCATAAATTCTTGTTGGTGGTTAAGACCGAGCTCAATATTGCCGAGAGCAAATCCCTACGTGATAGTTGACACAGAGTTTGGCGGAAGAATAGCTAATTATCATCACGTGTGTGTGTGTGTGTGTGTGTGTGTGTGTGTGTGTGTGTGTGTGTGTGTGTGTGTCTGTGTGTGTGAGTGCGTGTGTTGGTCATCTGGAGCACGCGCGCGATAGCACGCACACAGACTATAAGGATCAGTGAGCAGATTTGTTTTCCTCTTCATATGGGCTCACTCACATTTTCAAACTTGGTATGCTTTAAGAGAGGACCTATGCACAACATACCTGTGATTCTCCCCACGGATCCTCGCACATGTGTACCAGCATAGCCCGCGACGTGAGCCCCTAAACTGTAACCAATCAGGTGCACCTTCTCCAGAGGCAAATCCAGCTCATCCTGTTAAAGAAAAAAAAATGACGACATCGGCAGCTGCTACAACGAACAAATGCCGGTTGTTAGCCAGCCACGCTCAGTTCACATGGACAAGGCTTTCTTCCACGCTACGCCGCCTTTGCCATCTGTCTTGGCGGAATACTCTTTGTCCACCCTTAAAGCGTGGAAGCAGCCCAAAATCCCTTTCGGGCTTGGCATTCTGTGGACTGGTCCCATTTTAATATGGTACCAGAGCAGCATTTGACTGAGCCAGTGTGAGCTAGAGTTTCAGGGTAGTGATGTGATGGTACTTCAATACAGGGTAGATACATCCATTTCCTCAGTAGGGTAACGGGAGACCTGGAGCTTATCCCTGGTGACACCCTGGACTGGTCTAAAACCAATCACGGGACACAAGGAAAAACAACCACTCACTTTGACATCCAAGGACAATTTGGAGTATTCAACTAACATGCTCATTTGTCAAACGGAGGCGGAAGCTGTGAGGCAGAACTGCGAGGCAGACGTGCAAACCACTAGGGCACCATGCCATTTTCAATAATCTTTTTTCTTGTTATCTTTTTCTAAGATCATGGATCTCATGAGATGTACATAATGTGTAATGTTCCTTGGGCCTTTTTTCCTCTTTATTTAAACATGAGGCTCATTCTTGAGCAAGTCTGCATGAGGCCTTCAGGAGCATTACAATTTCAGTTCGTCAGGTGATATTTTGCCAAGGACCAAGTACCTGGAGCCAGTCGAGCATGGTGGCGATGTCCTTGCCGACGGTGTGTGTGTAGTTGACGGCATCTTGGTACAGCTGCTGGGCCATGGAGATCCAGTCCACTACAACCACATTGGCCTCGCTCTCACGCTTCATGACGGCGGCCACCAGTTTGTGCATCCAGCTCTCAAACATACCGCTCATCTAGATAAGAAAACACGCAGGCGCTACCTTTAATCCGGGGCCTTTTTCGCACATCTGTTAAGACACATTCTGACAAATGGAAAAATGGTTTCAACTGACTGTCCAGCCGTGGATGATGAAGATGGTCTTGGCTGTGGCGTTGAAGCCGCACTGTTGCAGACAGTCCTTGTTTCCAGCATTTAGGTAGCAGCCCTTCTGGTCCAGATCCAAACTCTTCCTCATGTTGTACTTGACGGTGACATCGACACTCTCAGTTGGTGACTCATCTCCACCTAAGAAGAAGTTCAAAGTGAAGACCAAACGCGCAGCGCAATCCAGCAATGCACCTAGAACACAGTAAGTCCCTCAGGCGCTTTTTTGGTAATGGATCTAAAGTCACCATCTTCAGTTGGCAAATTTATGAAGAAATATGATGGAATTATCAAATATTCTCTTTTTTGGTGGGGCTCAGCATGCCCTAAGAAAACTCTACTTTTTGCAAGCATTTTTAATTAAGGCTTTCTGAAAATATCCCTAGAAATTTACCCCCAGTCAGCAAATACACAAAATCTTTCCAAAATGTGGACAACTAGTCCACATTTTGAATGAAATCAAACTGGAAGTCTGCCATATTGAGTTGAAGGCACGATTGGGGGAAACATTTTCGGGCTTGTCCTTTGGAATATTGCAAGATAATTATTTGAAAGATTTTCAGAAAGTTTGATGGTCATATAAAAGATTAGATTAGGGGTGCCCATGCTTCTGGCATTCATTTGGCCAACTGGATCAAATGAGAAGGCTGTCTAGGTTTCCACGCCCAAAGCTTGAAAGCCACTTGGATGAAATAAAACCAAATTGCTTAGAGGTCACGTCTTCCACACAGCTGGAGCAGCCATATTTTTGCATAATTACACATCATTATGACACTCGCATGTCTGCCCTGCATTATTAAATTTCCAATGGGAGTGTGCATGTTGCAGGGGAAAAAAAAAAGAAGCCGTGGCAATACAAAGACATTCCTAACTCTCAATGCAAATGCAATGAAATACAAATTGAGCAAATAAAAATATTAGTCTGTTGGGTTCGTTTGACTATGAAAATATAAAGTACATGTATTTTGTTTGACAAACTGCTTGGAGACGGACCAATGAAATCGACCGCTGCGCCGCTGGAAATGTTCCACGAAGAAGCCAAAATTAATTCGGCGTAAAACGTGAATAGACACCTGACTTCCTTGTCAGTGTGTCAAACGTGGCGAGTCCCAATTTGCATTTGTCTCATAAAGGACACATCGCTTACTTGGCATGTGAATGGATCCATTCCCGTTTTTCTGCTCCACTCAACCCGCCGCACTTGCTCCGTTTCTAATTAATTATTTACCCTTGGGATATAACAAAGGCGGAAACGAGCTGATTGACACGCTTATTGGAAATATAAAAATCCACGCACGAGTTGATCAATGAATGGACGGGGGCGTATAAAAAAAAATCTTACCGTTTTGTCCCTGCGTAAAGGCAGCAGCGCACAGCAGAAGAATCCACAGCCAGTGGGTTTTATGATTCATTTGAAAGCCGAGTTTTTTTTGTTTTAAAAACGTCTTTGTGTGGTGGCGGAGGCACAAAAAGAGTACGAAAAACCGGCTTTGGTGCGTCTTGATCGGTCGGTCCGTGGCTGGTCGATATGGTGCGATGCGGCCTCACTCCGGTGACCAACACAAAAATGTATGAACGAGCGTCAAGGCGCTCATTAGAGTTTTAAATAGTTTCCTCCGTGTTCAGTCATCTGATCATGGGCTGATCTGCCGAGGCTCCGATTGGTCAAGCCCCCGTTTGTTTACGTTGGGGCGTGGCTTATTTGAATGAAGACGTAGTAAGACGTACTTCTAACGTTAGGCTTATAGAGGTGTGTGCAACCATCACACACACACACACACACACACACACACACACACACACACACACACACACACACACACACACACACGTACGCACGCACGCACGCGCACACACATGCAAAGGGAGAAAGGGAAGGCGTGTTGCATTGAAGGAAGGTCATGTATTTGTTGCCAAACAATGTGTAGATTGAACACGTGACTGGGGCGGGGGGCGGCGGCAGCAACATGCTTTTAACATGAAATCCCATTGGTGACTACAATAGCAGCCTGCACTTTAGCTGGAATGTCTTAAAAGCTTCATACCGAACGAAGGGGACCTGGTGGTGGTGGTGTTGGTGGTGCTGCAGTGTTGTGGGGGCACCCTGGGGCACCATCCCCCATGAAAGCCCCCCCCAACCCCCACGACCATCCTCCTCCTCCTCCTTTCTTTGCTTGGCCCTTCGCCAAACCATCAGCTTAGTTCACTTTCAATTGATGAGCTGGAGAATGGGCGCTACAATAACAATACTACTGTGTGTGTGTGTGTGTGTGTGTGTGTGTGTGTGTGTGTGTGTGTGTGTGTGTGTGTGTGCGTGCGCGCGCCCGTGCAGGCATCATCAGTCACCAACGGGGAAGTGTCACCTGCCACCACGGCGGTCCACTGCTCCTATATGGCCGAATTGTTAGTCAAATTTGTACGGGGCCGAATGAGGATCGAAACTGCTTTTTTTCTTTGGCAACATGAGTTGGCACAAAACCATTGAACAATTATCTCTACATCACACTGTGGAGTAGTGACTTACATGGTTGACTTGTATGCATTTGGTGTGGGGTCATTTCACAGTCAGTCTCCGTTTGTAGAGGATAGAGTAGTGATGTTCAATTTGATGGGAAGATCCATGCAATCTTTCTGTAATTTGAAAAACAATGAATGGCAATCAGTGTGTGTTCATGTTTTTGTTAATACCACATATGAGTTATATAGTTCCTCCTGAACCCCACTTCTTTGCCAGACCTGGCTAAAAAATGTGTTTGTATGTGTGATCAGATTTTTTTTTTTTTTATTGTGAACATTTTTGACCTACATCAGAGAGAAATGTTTGCCATTTACTGGGAAAAGAATTATAGCAAGTTATATCGGGAAAAATAAGAGGAAGTGTAAGCGATGCAGGTCAAAGAAGTGGTCATAGATCGTAGGTGGTAGCAGAAGAAGGGGGGACTGTCAAATGAGGCTACGCTTGTGAAAGAAGTGGAAGAAGATATGATGGCAAAATAAGCAGAAGATAGGATACTGGCACATAAGTTGTCAAAAAATGGTAGAAGTTATGCTGGATGTAAAAAGGACATAAAAGCCATGTTGGGATGTGGGCAAAAAAAAACAAGTAGAAGCTGTGCTCTCGCAAAAGAAGCAGTAGGGGGATGATGGCAAAAGAAATAGAAAGTTGATGGCAAAAGAAGTAGAAGCTATACTGGTGAAAGAAATACAATTTGATGCCCTGCTGGCAAAAGAAGGGGAAATGGAGAGGCTCTGCTGGCGAAGGACATAAGTGACACTCGCTAGGAAGAACTAGAAGTGATGCTGGCAAAACAAGTGGAAGAAAATAAAATCCATCACTTTGTCAGTTGACATCATTCAATTATCAACTTTGCACATTTGTGACGAAGACAGGATGCTCTTTACGAGCATTAAACGTCTTTTTTTTTTTTTTTTTTTTACCATATACGCGAGTGACTATTCCAAAATAATATGCCCTATTTATGCAAGGGTCAAGTGCAAATGTATTAATAGAATTTACAGCTTGTGAAATGATAGCAGAATGAGCGCGCTACTGTATCTCGGCAGAGGGTTGATATGAGGATGAGATTATGACATGTAATACGACGTGACACTAGAGCCACTCCACACTCTTCCATGAAAACGAATGGAAGAAGCATATGTTTGCGTTCTCGAAATGACGCATTGTATTAGGTCATGGAGACATCCTCTTTCTGTTCTACATCACGTTACTTTTTGAGAAACATCCCACATGTTCAATAGAATACTCTTTTTGGGGTCTGATGATCTGATGACTTTCATTTGCGTCAAGTTGAAATTATTTATTTGGTTTTTTTTTCCCAAGAATTCTTACTGTGCTCAACGATGACATCCGGTGAGTCGTTAAGACTCCCTCGTGCACGCATGAGGCACAGTGGTCGACTGGGTACAGCTAAATGAGTGGCTGAAAGGGTTTTAGTGTATCAGAGCAAACATTTTTGGACATTCAAAATATGTTTCTGATAAAACTAAACAGGCGGCATGCTGATGTATATATATATATATATATATATATATACAGTCAAACCTCGCCGGGTCTGGGGTCAATAGTCTACCGAAACATCTGTGCGGAGTATGGACTGGAAACCCCAAGGTCAAAATGGGAAACACCTCCGAAGGTGGTGGAGAATGACAGAACAAAGATCCTGTGGGACTTCCAGATCCAGACTGACAAGATGGTAATGGCGAACCAACCGGATCTCGTGATCATAGACAAAGGGCAGTGGAAAGCCGTTGTAGTGGATGTAGCGGTCCCAAGTGATGGAAACATCAGAAAGAAGGAACACGAGAAACTCGAGAAATACCAAGGGCTCAGAGAGGAGCTGGAGAGAGCCTGGAAGGTAAAGGTGACAGGCGTGCCCGTGGTGGTCGGAGCACTCGGGGCAGTGACCCCCAAACTAGATGAGTGGTTGCAACAGATCCCGGGAACAACATCGGACATCTCAGTCCAGAAATGTGCAGTGCTGGGAACAGCAAGGATACTGCGCAGAACCCTCAAGCTTCCTGGTCTCTGGTAGAGGACCCGAGCTGAACGGGGGACGGACACCACCCGAGGGGTGAGACGAGGATTTTTTTATTTTTATTTATATAAAATGTTTTAGTCATCATACATTCTCAGAAAACATAATTCTTTGTATTTCTTGGATTAAATGTTTCGTTTTCAGCGTGCAATGAAGAAAGTACTTGCTTCCCAAAAATGCTCGAAAGATTCACTTCTTTAATAAAGGACAGATATAGTGTTAAGAAAGCGAAACAGTATCAACATGACCTTAGGAAAGAGGAATAACATCGACAGATTCTTGCTTGAAATGACGTTTGATGATATTGAACATTAAACATTTATTTGGTCATCCTTCCATTTTCTATATGACTTGATCTCATGAGAGTAGCAAATGAGTTGTAGCCTTTATTCCACCTGATTTTGGGTGAGAGGCGGGAATATTATGTATTATCCATCGATCCATTTTCTAATCTGCTTTATTCACATTTGTCGTGGGCGTCCTGTAGCCTATTTCAGCCGTCTTCGGGCAGGAGGTGGGGTCCACCCTGAACGGGTTGCCAGCCAATCGCAGGGCACACAGAGACAACCATTCACACTCACAGTCTCACCTAGGGCCAATTTAGAGTGTTCAATCAACCTACAATGCATATTTTGGGAACGTGGGAGGCAACCAGAGTACCCGGAGAAAACCCACGCAGGCACGGGCAGACGTGCAAATTCCACACAGGAAGGCCGGAGCCCAGATTCAAACCCATGACATCTCTACTGTGAGGTGTGCTCACCAGTCATCCACCATGCCACTTATAGAATAGAACACAATAGAATCCGTCCATCCATCCCTCCCTCACTGCTTTTCTTATGAGCTTATCCTCACGAGGGTCGCGGGCGTGCTGGAGCCCTATACCACCTGTCTTCGGGCAGCATTAGGCTTACTCATGTTGTGCCGGTCCAGACGGCCGGTCGGCAGTGGTTTCATAACAATGACAACACCGCCATCCTGCGTCCGGATGAGCGATGAGCCGAGCGGTGACACAGCAGGAGGCGGACGGAGGGAGGGCAGCAGCTCACCGGATCCTTCATGAGGGAAGAGGCCAGGGACAGCCAGCCAGCCCCGGCTTCTCCTTCTCTTCACTAATATATTCCTCGTTTCGCTTTTGCGAGTCAGGCCCGAGCTCGGGGCCGCTTTCGGCTTCGTAGGATGTCCCGTCATGAAGGTAAGAAACTCGGACCCGATTTAGCGAGCAAGGTCGCCGTTTGTCAGAAACGTTGACGGTGCGGTGCGGGGAAAGCACCACCGGCTAAGGGAAGCTAACCGAGAATGTCTCACTAGTAGTCGCTGGGCAATGTTAGCAGCGTGGACGCGTGATGACAAACCAGTCAACACGAATGTCCGTAAGTTCAATGGTGAAATGATGGCTGACGTGCGTGTTTAAATGCTAACCGGAGTCGGAGACGACACTGTCAAATAGGCGGAAGAAGCCCCAGTACGTTTTGCTAAGTGCAGCTAACGCGCTTTAGTTAGCATGGCGGCTAACAGAAGCCCAAGCTCCGGGTTGGTTATGGTTACCACACCAATCTGAGGTGAGGATTGCCGAGAATTGGCAGCTGCGAGTGGGGGCGAGGCTCCTCTCGCACGTCGCTGGTTTCGCTTCATATCTAGACGCCTTGCTGCTCTTATAAAGTTGGCCCAGCTTGAAGAGCTTATGTGTGACAAATATTCAGTACAAGCATGCCCTTGCGGCCAACCTTGCCCCGGCTTCAAAAAGCCCGTCCTTAATATTTCCACCAGGCCACCTCAAACTTTAAGGGTACCCGTTTGAGATATTTCAAAAGTTGAATCGGAAAACACAACCTGGCTCATAGCAGCTCGTTCAGTCATCGCGAGGCTATTTAATCAGGCCCGCAGCGGCCCTGAACTAACGTGCACACTGTTTTAAATCATCTAGAAGTGTCAGGATATTGACAGTTCAGGAAAACTGAAGTTCAAAACTCAGCACTATGCATCATTATTACGATTGTGAAGTAGGAGTAGCAAATATCATTATAATCACCGTGAGAGCTGAACGATATTCATTTTTGAAGCAGGTACTACTCACACAATATATTTCCAGGCTCACCTGCATGAGGTGAAAATCAGCAATGCTCAGATCATATAAAATACTTTTTTTTTGTTTCCTCCCTCATGCTTTTAAGTATTAAAGTTAGTATATTATTTATATTAGTTATATTGGCCTGTGCATGCATATGCCTTTAAGAGGAGGGGCCGGTAAGGTGGCATGTGACTTAGTAAAATCTTGTTTGTGAGTGTCTGGGTGAGAGCTGTGGCTGACAGCAGTTTCTGTGTGAGTTCTATTCGTGTCTATGTTTTACTGATTCCCCGACATTCAATAAAAGGCTAATAAGTGCAGTGGCTGTCCTTTGCCATATGCGATGGCAACGACAGTAAGTAAAGAATATAAGTCACCGCTGATGCCGTTCTTGACACAAGCCACCTATTTTTATCTGGGCTGGGTAGCGGGACACTGACCGCGAATTGAACCTGTGACACTACTGGTTCCTACAGCAAGTAAATGCTGTAAAAACCCATTTTAAAAAAATGCTTGTTTAAAATTAGACAATAGTGTACAGTATGACTGTGGAGAATAAATGGTGATGCAGTGGGGTAACGCTGCACAATGAACTCTAGCTATTCGCGTTAGGGATCAACCACCTGTGTGAATACAATACAATAAATGTTTAGTTAAAAAGCTAATAAATGCGTGAAAATTAGCTTTTACTTGTATCGCGCTTTTCTTCCTACAAGGTACTGAAAGTGTTTTAACACTGTCTCCTCATTCACATACTACTGACGGAGCATCAGGAGTAACTGGCGCTTCGGTATCTTGCTCAAGGACATTTCAACAAGGGCTGAGGATTGAACCGACAACCTTTTGGTTGGGAGACGACCACTCTGCCACCTGAGCCATACCATTCCAATGCCGCGAGTAATTGATAACCCAGTCAAAATGTTCATAATTTCTTCTATTAATACAGATGCTCCCTTACTTGGGAATACATTTCCTTCCAGAGCAGACTCTTAAATTCCTAAGTCATTACTTTTAGGGCCTGATCGATATGGAGGTATTTATTTATTTAGGTGGATTCTGATATTTGGCAGAATAAAATTCCGATTGATCGGACGTTTAATTAGGGTTACAACAATAACGATATAAATTACAAGGCAAGGCAGAAAAATTGCGAATAGGTTCACCGTATGAATATTCCACCACTATTGTTTATTTAATGCATAACTAGACTGTTTCATCTACTTTCATCATCCTTGGTTTTATTTACCTCATAAATCAACAATAAAAACACAAATAAAAAGCAGATCTTTGTCTCTTAGTCTATCAATGATTAGCTGAAAACTGGCCTTAAAAACTGACACTGTTTTCCGTCCTTGTTTGTGTTCTCAGGGGTGAGCTGCGACGCGTGTTTGAAAGGCAACTTCCGGGGCCGACGCTACAAATGTTTAATCTGCTACGACTATGACCTGTGCGCGTCGTGCTACGAGAGCGGCGCCACCACCACCAGACACACCACGGAGCACCCCATGCAGTGTATATTGACACGGGTCGACTTTGGTGAGTGCTGCTGACAACGCTGCTCCAAAAACAAACTTTTGTGGAGAAGTGCCTTTAAAAATATTTTTTAAATTATTATTATTATTTTTTGTCATCATCAAAGGTCTCCAAAAGTACACAAATATCCAAAAATGACATCACACTTAACCTTCCCTTGTAAACTCATTTTACAGGAAGCTATTTCCATTAGTGGGGGGAAAAAACAAAAAACAAGGCTTGTTATTGAAGGCGACTTCAATATAAGTGAGGTGAGCTACTGCTGCTGGTGGCCAGCAAGCACGTCTCTCCACAGTCTGGGACTGCACTCAATTTGATAAGATGACAACGCTCTGTTGCGCTGCTCTGTTGCGCTGCTCATTCGGGACATCATTGAAACAGGAAGTGATCAATCTTTCCATTGTTACGATAGCGAAATGAGCGACCAAACACCACACATTTTCCTTTGTCTGGCAATGAGTCTGCACTTGAGAGTGGCTCTATAAAAGTTTATGAATGAGAGCCGTGAAGTAGTCCCACTTGCAGAATTTCAAACGTAGCAACAAGCGCTTGCAGCAAAACACAGCGAGGCGCCCGGCGGTCCTCACTCAAGTGATTGTGGTTGACTCGGTTGTGATTTGATAGGGAAAGTTGACAGGAAAGACCCAAATCAATGAATGTGCAATGGCTCCATCTCAGCTGTTAGATAATCAATGCTTGGCTTTGCAGTGAAACCCACTGAACAGATGAAATGTCGCAGAGCACGCTTTGGTCCCCGGCCGGTAATGCCTCGTCCCCTTTGCCTACAGACTTGTATTACGGCGGAGAAGCCTTCTCGGTGGAGCAGCCCCAAGCCTTCACGTGTCCCTACTGTGGCAGGATGGGCTACACCGAGTTGTCCCTGCAGGAGCACGTGGCCGCGGAGCACACGGAGACCTCCACAGAAGTGGTATGGCGCTCTCACGATGTATTAGCGTCATCAGATTAACAACATTCATCTGAGAATGTGGATTATTGTTTGGAAGTTACTGTAGGTTTTCAATGTGCGTCACGTGAAGGTAATTCAGTCCCTTTTTGACATCAACTTACATCTTGCGGTCCTTGTCTCAAAAATTCATAAAGAGATGCTAACTGTATTGATCGCCGTTGAAAGACGGTTGTTCTTCCCCTTTCGCTTGACATAGAGCGTAACCCACTGCTGACGTTGTTCAATCTGATTGCAAATTCAATATTATTTTATAAATAAAATAAATGTATTACTGTCAGAGGCAGCGTCGTCCGTCTGCTCAGAATATATTTCGAATCAAGTTGTACATAAATGTACTTTGTGACTTCCTGCATGACAGTACGATACGGTTTAAGTTTACACACTCGCGGGGCTCATCAGCGACACCGTCTTCCTCATAAGCTGTGCCTGACGTCTACAGCACGTGACTAAATCAACATTGCAGTAAGTCAAGCAGCCTAATTTTCCTAATCACACACCGTCAAAGCGCGCATGCGGCGTGCTCATCCCCTTCGTCGTCAGCATTTGCACCCGTCACCTGCAGCTGTTGTCGAAAGGTGCACATTTGACAACGGAAATGACCCAATTATTTTCCTCGTTCGCTTAAAAGCATGGAGGTAGCTCGAAGCTCAACGTCTTCTGAAACGCACAAGCCACCTGTCGCTAAATAACAGCGGGCTTCTCAACATGCCTCTTATGTCAAGGCAGCCTGTTGATGATGAATCCCATGTCTTAAAAATCCTCTGAAATGTCACGGGGATTCGCAATTATTACCGCTGCCAGCTCGGGAGAACCTCGTCCGCTTACTTCCCTGTTGTTTGTTGTCCCGCAGATCTGCCCCATATGTGCAGCGCTGCCGGGCGGAGACCCCAATCATGTGACGGATGACTTTGCTGCCCACCTCACACTTGAACACAGAGCACCCAGAGACCTGATATCCTTTTTTTTTTATCTGGACCACTTTTCCCACAGACTAATAATACTGCAGACTCACACACTGCTCCGTGTAGAAAGAGGTTGCTGCGAAGGCAGCGAGCCAGGAGGAAAGGGTGCGTAAAAAGACGAAGAGCGTTCAAAGTTTTACACTTAAATAAGAAGAGAGTGTGACGTGTCCAGTGCAAAGCAAAATTAATGTGGCAACACGAATGTCCACGATCACCAACATGATGTTTTCTCATTTCATATAGCCCATTACCGCTAGCTCTAACCTCTTTTCATGCCCCCACAAGTGTTGAAGGATTTTTTTTTGAGAGGAACCTTAATGTCGGCATCGCAGCTGCAAAACGTGACGCATCCTTCCGTATCCCTTTTGTGCGCTCGACTCGTCTGCATCTGCTTGGCGTGTGGCGGCGCTCCACTCCGGGGACTGCATTGTGGCGGCCTGTTTATCGAAGCACTTTGAATTAGATGCGGCAGAGGGGGAAAAAAAAAAAACACATTTGTGGCGAAGCATCAAAAGAACAAGCCGAGCTACTGTGTCGCTCTGTGCAAATTGCAAATTTACTCAGCGCGGGAGTGTGTGTAACAAATTCTGTTTGAATGAATCAGATGCACAAGCTAAGCAGCTAGCAGCTGTATCTTTATTATTATTATTATTATTTACACCGCATGGTTGAAGTGAAAAAATTCCCTGGTCTTCACACCCGCGCTCTTTGGCCCACTTAAAATGGAACCGAGTTTGTTTCACAGAGACACAGAGAAGCAATTAATCCCTTTGAACCTGGCGACAAGTGTCTTGTTTTACAACAAGCTACGCTGATGAATGAATCACCGGACTTTTTTCGCTGTTGCTATTTTACTTTGCAGCATCCGGTTGTAGTAATAGAAAAAAAAATGGCTTCCTTAACTGCGCTATTCACGACGAGTCGAGCGGCGTGCGGCACGTGAGGCGGATGTTCCACCCCGGGCGCGGACTGGGCGGCCCCCGTGCCCGCAGGTCAAACATGCACTTCACCAGCAACACCACTGGGGGGCTCTCGACCAGTCAAAACTCCTCTCAAAGCTCCAGTTACAGCCGGGAAGCCATGGACCCCATAGCAGGTACGTCAAGCACCAAACCACCGTGTCCTTATTGGTACAATAGTGGGAGCCCATTTTAGTGGGGGTGAGCGGCTGGAATTTGTCCTGTGAGCCCTGTGGGCTCCAGCTGTGCCATAATGAGGTCTAATGGGGACTCCTTGCCACCCACGGGGGCCATTGAGCAGAGTGTATTGTGGAGCTGCCACTTCAAGTCATTCCAAATGCAGACACAGTAGCCGAGAGACACGGTGTCCACACGACCTGAACATGTAAAATTGAAGCCAGGGATGTTAAACTCGGCATACTGTAGCTCAGGAGCCACATCATGCCTCATTTGGTTTGGGAATAGCACAGATTCTCTACTGTGAATCAGGATGACGCTCACATTTTTCCTTCGGCTCCTTCCCTATTAAATGGCAACCATTGAAATGTGTACATTTCTGGTTTATTCCCTGCGCATTTCAACAAATTGTTTCCGGTTCCCCACAGAGCTTTTATCGCAGCTGTCGGGCGTGCGGCGCTCGGCGGGCGGCCAGCTTAGCTCGGGCCCATCGGCCTCGCAGTTGCAGCAGCTCCAGATGCAGCTCCAACTGGAGCGGCAGCAGGCGCAGGCGGCGCGCCAGCAGCTCGAGACGGCGCGCAACGCCACGCGCGGCGGGCGCGCCAACGCCATCCTCAACGCCAACTTGTCCGCCGCCGCAAACAACCCCAACCTGAGCGCCAACCACAACAGCAATCCCGGAACCAACGTCGGCCCTTCGGAGAGCCCCCCTCAGCACACGGCGCACAGCTCCCACTTTCTCCTCAGCAGGTCAGCTTCTTGTAACGAATTCAAACCAACCACAATGAAGACGTATGCAATCGTATAATCGCTAACATTGCAATGTGGGGGGGAAAAAAGTCTTGATAAGTTCAGTGCTTAAAAAGTGCAGTAGATATGTGAACATATTGTTTCATGAAACATGAAAAGATGAAATGTGTTTACGGACACATAACGCCTTTTTTAATTAAAATTAGCTGTTTTTTTTTCTTCTTTTTTTCAACTATGTACACCCATCCAAATGACGTGAATGGTTTTTTTTTGTTTTGGTTTTTTTTTTTTTTGTTACCCATTCTGTCCACAGGCTGAGCGAAGCGCGCGTGTCCGAGGCTGAGCGTCAGGCGTGTGAGGCGCAGTGGGCGGATAGGAGCTTGTTCGTGACGGAGCTACTCCTGTCCACGCTTCTGGCGGAGCACCACCACCATCACCACCACCACCGCGACGACATCGACGACGACATCGCCGACCGCCGCCGCCGCCATCCCGGGTCGCTGCGCAACTTTGCTGACTTCCAGTCCATGGGCTGCATGGAGGTGATGACGCTGGACGTGGCGCTGGAAAACCTCAACCTCAAAGAGAACAGCGCCGCCGCCCCCCCTGCCAAGAAAGAGCCGCCTGCCCCGTCCCTTTGATGGAGCAAATAAAACCCCAAAACAAAACAAAACAAAAAAAACTGCGAATTCCCCCCAAAACCCTCACCCCCCGTTTTTGTTTCTTTTTACTCTTTCTTCACTGATTTTGTCATTTCAGCCCTCCTCCTCTCCCCATGTCCGTGTGTACGTGAAATATAAGTTAGACGAGTGAATGTGAGAGAGAACTCTATAAATCTATTATTAAAAAAAAAAAAAATGCAAAAGCAAATCTATATGAAAGTTGATAATCACTTAACTCACACGCTGGCCGCGAAAGAAGGCCACTAAATAAAACAAAAAACTGCTGTTACAAGCTAATACGCATGATCAAGCTTCATGTACACACTCTTGATCGACAGTTGCACTCGTGTCCCCCTCTTCTAGTGTCACCAGGGTTTCTAATGACTCGACACACTACAAGACTTTCTATCAAACACAACCATTCACTCGGACCTTTTTTTTGTGTGTGTGTGTGTGTGTGTGTGTGTGTGTGTGTGTGTGTGTGTGTGTGTGTGTGTGTGTGTGTGTGTGCGCGCGCGCGGTCTCCACGCCTGGAAGTGAAGGGAACCCCGCCCCTGTGTGCTCTGATTTTTTTTTTTTCTTGCCCCATCCCGCTAACTTCTCTCTTCGCTCCGATGGATGTGTGTCAGGCCTCATGAAGAAGACGTGCAATGTATGAACCTGTGGGCTGAGTCGACCTTTCAGTGCGGACCACAATAAACATGTTTTGGATGGAAATCAACTAACAAAATACTGTACTCTGTGTGTGCATGTACAAGGTTTAGAATTTGCGTGACAAAGCGTATGAATGAAGTGGCCGTGAGTGTTCAGTGCCATAATCATATATACGGTAGTCCAGTGCAGTGTGTGTGTGAATCAAATCCTGAAGTTCCACTTATGAGGTCTGCATTACCCAGAGGCCTTTGCGCCTTAATGTCCCGCTTGTAAGTCGAATATGGATCTTATATAAGCAAAGTGGTGGTGGACACAAAGAATATGAACTCCAAAAGTTGGGTCAGTGTAAAGGGTGCATTAAAACAACATGAAGACGTGTGGGTTGATGCTATAAATCACCGCCTGCCTGCAAGTTTCATTTCCCACATGATTTATGACTCACAAACAGAATTTTAGAGGTGAATACAAGGGAAAAGTATCTATTATATTGAAGTTCCTGTGCAATTTGTCATAAAGTGCCATTTAAATACCTACTTTGTGGGCTTCCTTCCATGAATAACGCGTTTATTTAAAAGTTAAATTTTGTTTCAGGAGAAACTTCAGAGAATTGGAGAAGTGGCTGAATAATTCATTACATCTTTAAATCGCAACAAATTTATTCTCGTGAAAGAACAACTTTGTCAGAAAATGTACTTGTTTTTACGACTTTTTGGTGTAAAACCTCCCAGATACTTCCATATGATATTGACAAAGTTTTGTCATACTTTTTCTATACTTTAGGTTTTTTCCTAATTTGACATCTTATTCCGCAAATTTACTCATCCTTTTCTCACAAAAATCACATTTTCTTTTCAATGTTTTCTTGCAAAAAGTTTTTTTTTTCAGAATTTTACTTTGTTTTTGCTTGATTTGAAATTGTCCACAAAAAACCTGCCTTTGTATTTCCACAAAATTGACAAAACCTAATTTTTAAATCTTACATTTGAACCGTCTTCAAGCAAGACACCAGGGACCCTCATCGAAGTAACTGAAAAGACACACAAAACTACAAAAAAAATGGTAAACCTAAACATTGGTATGAATGATTGGCTGGTGACCATTCCAGGGTGTATGGAAGGTTCACAAAACGTAAGAAGTCACGAAATAGAAAGAGGCAACACAGTGAAATATGTGTTCTTTGTAATTTTAATTCCCATAATTTAGTTTAAATGCAGACATTGTTTTTCCTCACTATAATCTTAAATAAAGACATTACAGTACGATAGAAGCAAATCAGAGTAAGAGTTTGTTGAAGCAGGCTACAGTTTTCTTTTTTGTTTTATTGTTTGTTAAGTTCACACATTAGACGTGATGCAGCGAGCGGACACGAAGTAGCGCTAAACATTCATAAGACGACACGCAGCTGGAAAAAGCCCGCAGGCCGGCCGAGGGCTGGGACCACCACGTTCTACGACGATAACGCACGCAGGTCAATCACGCTCAAATCGGCAGCTTCACGCAACGGAGACTATGGGGGGAGGGGCTGTCACGGCGGAGTGGGCGGAGCTACGCAGCAAAGCGCGACCGATGTTTTCGAGCAAGCAGGAGAAAAAAAAATTGCACATTCCGTCCCGCTGGTTGCTCGACTTTGAGGTCAACACAAGTTTGCATTAATCACAATGGGGAAATGTCACCCTCTGCTGGCAATCACATGACATGACTGCTAATTTGAACCTAGCCAATTTATTATTTTGATTAGACAGTGAACACTCGAATTTTTAATAACGAAAACATTTTTCCTTAACAGGGAAGTCAAGCCCAACATGTGTTTGACATTTTGCTGATGAACTCATATTCCACAAACAATATTAATCAGAATGCTGTGTTTAGACTAGTGGGGATGCATACAACATATTGAAAAGGAATAGATCACGGGACAAATCATAAACATTACAACAAAATCAAAGTTTTAAATTTTTACGAAAAACATATGGCTCTGCAGATAATTCAGATACCACTGGACAATTCTTTTCTGATTTAGACATTTTTGAGTAAAATAGAAATGTCTGTTTTACATGTATTTTAAAAACTACTGAATATACAAACACAAATATTGAAGCATTTGTTTGCAAAAAAATGAAAACCAGTCAAAAATATCAAAAAGGTTGGGAGTCTTTATTTTGGTCTCTTAATTCTTTGCGTTCATACTTTTGCAACATGTTTTTGCATTGAAATATTCGTTTTTAAATTATCTGTGCAGGTGTTTTAACGTTTTACAAGAGTGAATTGCCAAATTTTCTGAAGGAAAAATATGTGAAAAATCAATCAATGCATGGTGTGTTAGATTCTGAGTGTTCACTGTACTCGACTTTTTCATAAATATTGATTGCTCGGATGTTTTTCACTAGGAGCCATTTATCGTCTTTCTTTCACACACACTGCCACCAGAGGCCGATGTTTAACACCACTTAGGGCAGTGCTTCCCTTTTGACTTTTGAGGGCTGACATTGTTCCACAAAGACAAAACCACAAAACGGTGGTGGGAGTTACCAACAAAAAAGGGTGGGGGGTACTCGCATACTATCAGCCCACGCTAGTCGGTGGCTAACAATCCTCCTTTTACAGATGCTAACTAATTCCGACCACACATCTCTGACAATTCATTTTGTTCCATTATTGCTGTATTTGTGATCCCCCCCCCCGCCCCTGACACACGCGCGCGCACACACACAAACAGTAAAAGGTTGTGTCCTCACACACACTGTTGAGTAAAACTTTTCCCCAAATTGTGTCTTTTTTTTTAACACACGCCTCACCATTGTGTTCCATTATTGCTGTGATTACAGACCCCCCCCCACACACACCCAAGCAAAGAAATGAGTAAATGTCCAGTTTACCTTTTATCACGATGTACGCCAACTTTAACACCTTTTCACTCTCTGTTTTGGCCCAACCGGCTAAGCGGCTAACGCTAGCAAGATGGCCGCGGGCCTGCGCTATTTCCCCAAACAGGAGGGAAACAAAATTACAAAGTATGTCGTCCGCAATATCCAAACACAAACATGGGAGGTTCCGTTTGAAATTATCGGCAGCCGACGCGCGTCCCCAGTTAAAATATTGTAGAAAAATATATAGTTTTGATGAAAGCTCTCTTGTTAAAGTCTTTTAGTTGTCGCGCTCAAATGGCGTAGGGATGGTTAGCGTTACGGCAGCTACAAAAATAACACAAACATTTCTTCTCTCTCGCTAGACACTTCTGGTTCGTGTGAAAATGCTCATTGGCATCGTGAGGCAAGGTGACATTTTTTTTCCAGTCTTGATATGGATACAGTACTAACAAAGAGTAATAGGGCCAAGCTGACAAAACAAGAAAAAAGCAATTCATAAGGTAATGAAAGCTTAACGCGGGAATAAAGTTGCATATTATGAAGACAATATTATTAGTATAATTGTTCATATTTTGGACTTCAAAAAAGTTGTATATTTTGAAGATTAAAGTCACTATTATGAGTATAAAGTTGTAGATTTTTGAGGAAAATGATGTCTATTTGAGATTAATGTTGCAATATTACAAAAATAAAATTGGATATTTGAGTCACAATCCTGTAACATTGAATTCTTGTGTTCTTGGACAAAGTTTATTCAAATGGTCAGTATATGTTTGAGATTAAAGTTGTATACTTTCAATATTAGTCAATATTATGAGAATTCGGTGTTTCTTTTAGATTAGTTGTAATATTACACAATATTACGACAGTTATGTTTTTTTTCAATGCATCCGATTTTTAGGAAAAAAGTTTTAAGAAACTCATATTTTCAAGAGTAAAGTCACTTATTTTCAATAATTAGGATGTATTTCTGTGATAGTTAAGTTGTATACTTTATAAATTAAGTCTTACATTTTCAAGCTGTACCGGTAGTCATTTTTACCAGAGCTAGATATTTTACATTTTAGTTGAACGAACAAAATAATATTTTCATTAAAGAAGTCTTTCTTTAAAAAAAAAATTCCTACATTTTTTTACTAATTCATATTTCCCTAAGTTATATATACAGTATTCTATATTTGTTTTTAAATGTCTTTTTTTTATAGATTACCAAAAATATCCAACTCCATTCTTGTAAAACTCCGATCTTCTTATCTTATCTTAATCTCGGAGAGCGATTATCTATTTTTCAACTGGCCCTAATACTCTTTGGTAGTTTACAATGTAAACACCACAGTACGAAATGATTGAGCACGAAGGAAACACAGCGTGTCACAAAAGGCAAGTGGCTACCACGTAAGCAAACATTTGTTCATGTTTAAAAATTAAAATTAAATTGAAAAAAAAAAACCCCGAAACAAAACACCAAAAGCAGCTTGATTATGCTCGGATAAATTAAAAGAAAATAAGATTAACGCTTTTGTTCATCTACGGATCACATGACCCAGTTGAAAAGCTGGTGATGATCAGTACTGGTGAGGTCATTCTACTTGCTAGGAGTCAAACAGCAGGTTTGGAGGAGCTACACACGTGATAAGTAAGCTCTGCATATTAATATTGATATGAATAATAATACTGTACTATTGTTTTGACATGACACATTGAGGCATCTCGTTGGAGCACATTTGTCACGTGACACCAAACGGATAGAAAACAAAAACAAGAACAAGGCAGATATGAGCATTTTTTTTTTGAGAGTTTTGGCTTCCCGCTGCACCTTACACCTTTTGAAAAGTCGTCATGGCGATTAAAATAGTTGACTTTGGCACGGTGACTCGTAAGAGAATCACCTCTTTTTTTTCTTCAAATACAGCCGCCTTTAACTTAGCAGCAAAATAGGTCCTCTTCTTTTTATTCGATTGGTGGTTGGCAACCAGCAAAGCGGCGCACTACTGCCACCTATTGTGACACCTCGATATTACACCAAGGAGCAAATTTTCTCTTCTCATAGATGAATTTCCCACAAAAATAGCAAAAACGAAACATACTCTGAATATGATGAAAAGGTGCAGAGAATAACCCATTTCCCGACAGTTTAAAAAAATACAACAAATCATGAGCCACCCTCCCACCCCACTCGCTCAAACTCTTGAAGGTCAGTATTTACAGTACAGATTTACGGTATAGTACATCAAAAATCCATCCAGACACACACACACGCACACACACACACAAAAAAAAAAAATCAACTCCGTAGTCAATTATGATTTTTTTTCTTTGTATGGTATCGTGATCGAAAAATAAAGACGCAGAGACAGTCTGATCAGCCCTCGATCGTCATCATCATCACTTCCTCCACTTGTAGCTGGCTAACGTGAGATGGGTTGGTTGAGCACACGAAATCCCGTGTCATGATAGGAATAATATGTACACTTTTTTTTTGTTGGAGTAATAATTGCCTCAACCACGTTTTGCATTTTTAGGGACGGGAATTTGAGCTGTATGTACAGTACTGTAGATTTTGAACCAACCCTCCTCACGGCCTTTTTATTTTTCTGCTTCCTTTACCTCCGGCAACCCAGTAAGCAAGCACCTCTCTGGACTTCCTCTCAGACTTGCGGGGCCTCCTTGGCGGCAGCGCCTCTCTCCCTCACACGTAGGGCAGGATGCCGTAGACGAAGACGGCCATGACGGCGGCGCTGAACAGGCCGGCCACGGGCACCGTGACGAACCACGCCAGGAAGATGTTCCTGAAGAGACGCCAGTCCACCGCCTTCCTGGAGCGGATCCAGCCCACGGCCACCACCGAGCCCACCTGCGGGACCACCGGGGGAGGCAAGCGCCAGAGAAAATGCTGTCAGCCGTCACACTATGGAAAGCGCAAATACGTCACAACAAGGACACAGCAGGGAGCTGCAGGCTGCTTTTTAATTTTTATTTGCATTTTACTTATTTAATCGACTTTAATTAAACAAACCTTTAATATTCCCTACACAATGTTAGATACTATCCATCCATTTTCAACACCGCTTATCCAAAAGAGGGTCGCGGGTATTGCTGGAGCCGATCCCAGCTGACTTTGGGCTGAATGCCAACTAAACCCTGAACTGGTCGCCAGTCAGTCACAGGACACATACAGAGACAAACAACCATACAAACCCACATTCACACCGTCACTGAGTGGGAACCGATCCCACGCTGGCCGCACGCAAGTCAGGCGAGTGTACCACTACATCACCAGCGACTCTTAGGTACTATGTTAAATGTCACTGAAACATTTACGAGCTCTATATAATTGACTTTTTTGTTTTTCACTTTGTTCTTTCTTTTATCTGGCGGAAACTGTCTTCCATACACCTCCCTCCTACTTTCATATCATTTTATAAAACAATATTATGACATAATTTAAAAAGTGGTCAATCAATATCTTATGAAATCGAAATCTATCTTTGGAAATATTTTATGAAATAAATGTATGTTCAACACTACATTTTTCAGTCGGTCCTTTTAAATTAATGAATTAACAAATTGAAACAAAAGTAGAAAAACAGCCTGCAGCCTGCCTTTAAACTTCAGTTTTATCCGTGCTGGTTAGTTTGAGCAAGCCGGTTAAATAATTTGTCACATGTTGTATAAATGTAACAAGTGGAAGTCTGAAATCAGCACTTCTGTTGCATCAAATTCAAATGTTTATTTTCTTCTTCTTATTCTTTATTTTACTTTGAACAACACCAAATAGCTCATGTCAGACCTCCACTGAGCCTATCTCCACTCACCTTCCTTTTGCTGCCGTCACAGAATCAAAGGAGTCAAATTTTACAATCGCAAGAGGTCACATGACCAGAATGTGCAATGGCCGCGGGTGCGGTCACAAGCCAAGGAGGATGTGTTCGCTGGCACGCCGTTTGTGTTTTGGACCAAAGTGCCAGTGCGTGACGGTGCAACGACAGAGGCCAAACAAGATTTTGTTTTGATTTGAAGCACGCGGCGATGAAGCGTCAACTTGACGCGACCTCTGTGCCGCTGACAGCCTGCCAGCGGTCATTGCACATCATCGCAGCATGGAGCAGCTCGAGGCGCCTCATCAATCTGAGGCCACCTGGGGAACGGCCGCTCAAGCTGTCAACACTGCGTGGAAACTATTTTTGAAATTCTGTTTAATTGCAACGAAAAAGAAACAAACCGAGATATCCGTGTTCCTCTTTCAGTCTGACAACTTCAGCGGGTTCCCCAGAAACCAATCAATCAAATCACAGTCATATGACTCAAAACATCAGAGAGTGAAGCATTTTGCCATCAGGGTGTATTAAGGAGTGAGCCAGGAATGTGAGGGAAGTGGTGATGTCGATGAATTGACATATTAGTGCTCAATTAAGTACCAGTTTTGACGTTTGTGCAGTTTCCCCCCTGCCAGTCATCTGAATTTACAAAAGTGGCCATTTTTGCCATTCTCGTTGAGCGAGAATTTAAAAAAAAGGTGCGATCTTTAAACACCATTAAATGCCTAACGAGAAGAGGAGCTTACATTTTGTTTCATTCAACAGATCTCACGAATCTCGTCGCCTGCTGCTTTATTTTTTACAAATTATTGACCAATCTCAAGTGTTGAAAATGGCTCAAGCTCTTTGACGATGTAATGTTAATGGTTGACCAAACCTGATGTTAACAGGAGACCCCCCAAAGTACAAGGATTCCGCCCACCACCAGCGGCACACATATAGGGCTGTGCATCTTTCAATCGCTCAATTTTATTTTATTTATTTTCTGAAACATCACAACTACGAATTACAAAGCATTGAGAAATCTGTGGGGCACAATTTTAAAAGATCCAAAAAAAAACCAATGTGCTCCAAAAAAAAAAAAAGGGAAGACATTTCTCTAAATCAGTGTCAAAATTACATTTAGGGACACATAAATCTTCTCGGATTAAAATTTCCTGTTGACCAGTGTTATTATTTATGTCCCCTGATTATTCTATTCAATCAGTTAATTGTCTGCCGTCTTGAGGAAAAAAAACTGCACAAAGGACCAGAACCGCAACTGAGGAGCTGTGATTGGCGATTTCTTCATCTATGTGTGACACTGCGACGCCGAGCTTTGTTTAAAGCGCGGCTTCGCGATAGGAGGCTGGGATACCTTGCAGTGGGTGGAGCTTATTGGGATGCCCACATTTGATGCAACAAGCACTGTTAGCGCACTCATTACTTCAATGCAAAATCCGCTGTGAAGACAGATGAGGAGAGAGAGAGCGGGAGAGATAGAGACAGAGACAGACAGAGAGAGCGAGAGAGAGAGAGAGAGAGAGAGAGAGAGAGAGAGAGAGAGAGAGGGAGAGAGAGAGCGAGGGAGAGAGGGAGAGACAAACATGGAGAGAGATGGGAGAGGTAAAAAAAAAGTGGAAAACAAGTTGTGACAGGTGGGCAGGGTGGGCTATGCGGTGGGGAGAGGGGGGGGCGGTCTTTTGGCGGGGGAGGGTCTGCTTCGTAACCAAGCACAGGAGGGTGGAGGGGCCCACACGCCAAAACCATGCGAGTGCTGATAAGGAGAAATGGAAAAGAGGAATGAGACAGGATGAGACACCATGCTGTTTGGAAAAGGGGGGGTGGGGTCATCAAGGATGACCTGGGGTGTCTCGTATGGTCCGGTCTGGTTCCGACATTCCTGTAAAGAGGCGGAGGAGAGGGGCCGCACGCAGATCTATAAGGGGCTACCAGAATCCAGCTGCATACAATCCTTTTGGAGCTTGTGATGATTGTCAGCGTTGGAGCAATTTGGATTTTTTAATTTCACAATTATGAACTCATAATCTAATTACAAGCCGTCATTTTTAAATACATGTGAACCTCTTATGATTATAGAATTCTGCATTTGATCAAGTCTATAAAGTTGCATTTTCTTAACCCTTTCATGCACCCTGAAACCTGATGACATGATAAGCGGTCCACTATAGTAACCGCTGTCCCTAGAAAGGTTAAATTCCAACCACAGTTGAGCATGATTCCCTGGTAAGAATGTTAAAAAAAATTATAATAACATTAGACGGCAATTCTGGGGCGTCAATCACATTTTAGAATGGATTGGGTTCAACCTTGGAGAAGAGAAAAAAAAAAAGAGTGAAATCCAGTTCACCCGAAATGATGCTGATGTACTTTGGCCTGAACTTTGTGTGCTTCTAAGCCTTAATGACTGGTGACCCCTGAGGAAGTGCGTGCGTGCCCTCGCACCCTGAACAAATCCTGCAAAGGGACAAAAACTTGAGTTGAGGGGCCATCGAGGGGAGTGGGGGGGCCCCACTGGGTTGTCATACCTTGCAGTGTGTGGTACTGACAGGGATTCCGATATTGGAAGCCAACACGACTGTGAGTGCGGACGCCAGTTCAATAGTGAATCCACTGTGGAGGGGGGAGGGAGAAGGAGGAGCAAAGACACATTTTTCATTGAAAATGCCCACAGCGTGTGGTGGGGTAGCGGTGGTGTTGAGGTGGGGGGGGAGGCTGCCCGATGGCACCGCCTGGCCACATTCCAAGCAAGCACGCTTAAAGTGCGAGTCACGCAATTGCTATTTAAAATATGCGTAAATGTGTGAACACACACACACACACACACACACACACACACACACACACACACACACACACACCCACACACACGCAAAAAAAAAAAACAATACCTGGACATCCACTAGATGAGTGAGTCCCAACAACTGTACCGTAGCACCCAAATACAGCGTGTATGAGAGATCAAGTATGCCACAGAAAACGATCCAATTGGGCCTAATTAGTTGAAAATGACCGTTTACGACAAATCATGTATCTTTGTCCATCGACAGACGTAAGCGACAGGCAGAACAGCAGTTAAATGCTCTTCCATTCAATGGGCCTCGGAACAATTCAGCTCTGTATCCACCTGTTGCCATTCATACAATGGAATAAGAGCTTTGCCTTCAACTAAACAGGCCCGGATTTTATACTCAATACATCAGCGTAAATTGGGGTGGGTTGTACATCAGAGCAAATACTTTTTGATGCAAATACCGTATTTTCCACTTTAAAAGGCGCAGTGGATTATGAGGCGCACCTTCAATGAGGAGCCAATTTTTTTCATACACTGGGCGCACCGCGTTATAAGACGCAATCTACAATGCATCCACTAGATGGAGCCACGCTCAAGGAAATACCAACAGAACAATCAGATGTCAGTAAAATGTATTTAATAAAGCAGCAACACAGTTCACTTAAGCAACAGCAAGTTATAACATTGACTCATTAACATTGAACTCTCTTGCCACAGCTCTATTTCCGTGTTCACCTGCGCAACCGATCGCCTGAAGTTTGAACTCTGCGTTGTCAGCATGTCTCGAGCAAGTAGCCATTTTGGGGTCGAAATATTACCGTAATGACCATACACAAGGCGTATCGGATTTTAAGGCGCGCTGTGAGCTTTTAAGAAAACGGAAGGCTTTTAGGTGCGCCTCATAGTATGGAAAATACGGTACTACAAGACCCAAAAACTATGAGTTCCCAAAACTTGAGGTGGCTTTCGTGAGCTATTCCAAACAGAGCCTTCAGCTCAAAACACTCGCGTCTGTGTTGTATTCACACCAAATAGACTCTGCTCAAAGGAAGAAGAGCACCATGACAAATCACGTGACTTAGTTGTCCATCTTTTCACGTCTCCTTGATAGTCACGGCATTGACCCAAATAGTACTAACACCAAATATTGAGTCGGATGACGTTCGTTTCCCCAGATGCTCCACCGCTGCAAGGCATTGACTCATTGACCCTTCTGATGTGAAAGACGCAGTTAGCTGTCCTAAATAATTCAAATAAAAGCGGTACATGTATTTCTTGGCACAGCAACATTGTTTCATAATGAATACACCCCATTCCGTGGGACCGTCGTTCAACTGTAGGAGTGTGGGCGCTGCGCGTTTCTTCTTCTCAGTGGCTCACTGGCAAAGCCGTGTGAGAGCGGCAACGATCGCTGACAATGAAGAAAATAAATGTTTCCGTCCATTAAACTCTTTATCTAGCCGCAATGTGCATCTGCAGTGTCGGCGCAAACAAATGTGAGACCGCATAATAGAGGCACAACCAGTCAAGCCCATTAACACACTGGCCTGCCCTGGCTCCCACACAGCGAGGCATGGAAACAGACACGGGAGGAAGGAGCTCCTTTGGAACGCCGAACCAGAGCAAATTTGCCTTTGCGCGTTGGCAACAGGCGGTGACGGTGATGGAAAGGGAGGGAGATTAGGAAAGAAAAGGAAGGAAGGAAAGAAGGTGCCAAAGAGAGAGGAGACATGGAGAAAGAGGGGAAAAAAATGATGAGACAGCAAGGCCGTGAGAATGACTGGGAGATGATATGGGAAGGAACGAGATTTAGAGGTGAGGCACGAGGAAAACAAAACGACGAGGAGGGGAACGAAGGGAAGAGGAAAGGAAGAACATTAAACACAGACTGAAGAGGTTTAATGGACGGGGCATGATGGAATGAAGAAAAGTGGGAAGAGCAAAAGGACGAGTCTGTCTGGTGTCCCTCGTCTGGTACATGGACTGAAGCCAGCGTTCCCAATGCGGTGCCTCCCTCCCCTTTCCACTTGTACAGTTCACTTTATCCAGAAGGCCAAAGTAGTTCCTGCGGCCTCTTGTGATGCTCCGACACAAACAAGCATGCGCATGTCAAAGAAGAATCCTTGAACAGTCATGACTAATATTCATAAGGGCTGAGCTTTCAAAGAAACGCCCTTGACGGATGAAAGGGAAAAAAATGGAGTGACGTGTGGCCGAATTTCACTGCAGGAAGAACATTTTTCACCGTAAAACCTTTAGTCTGAAAAGAAATAATGTTACAGAAAAAAAAGGAGGGGGGTGGGGGCTTAGTGTTCAACAAAAAAAATTGCGACGCAAATCCAACCTAATGATTCTTGTTGTGAAATGTGATCATGCCAGCATGGTCAAGCAACTCAATGACTGGAAATTCGCTGAACGCACCCAATCGAAACGTCACAAAGTCGTCAAATTAGCTGCGTTCGCTGCTGGTCGCTCCGAGTATTGAATTCAAGCGCTTGTTCATTTCCAATAAGGTTTGTCGCCGTTCGCGTCCCGTAGAAGTCGAGTCCATTCCAAATGACTTTGGAGTGAGCGGCAAGGTCCGCCCCCCGGACTCTTTGCCAGCCAATCGTAGGGCACAGATAGACAACTCATTCAAACTCATATTCAGAGTGAAAATTTTGAGTTGGCAGTGAAACTAACATGCATGTTTTTGGAATGCGGGGGGGAAGGGATACAGGAAAAAAAAAAACCTACACAAGCATGAGGAAAACACGCAAGCTACATTGCGCTGTTATTGCACTTGAAGCCATAAGCTTAAAAATAGTGGACAAGAATGTTCCTGAGGCAGGCACACATAAATTTACACACCCAAAAAAAAACCCCACACATACCGGCGAGGTAAAAGGCAAAGCAGGCATCAATAGGGAGCCCGCAAGAACACATCGTCAATGTGCGCTGACCGCTGTTTCGGTCTCAGGACAGAGCGAGCCCTTGAGCTTCTGATATATTCGTGATCATTATGTAACAAGTGGACAAACTGAAGAACAACATGCAGCATGTCACTCCCACTTCATTCTTTGTCTGAAGGCCAAACTAATGTTCCGGACATTAGAGTCCATTCACAAATTAGTGCAGCTTCATTAGTAGGCATTTGGAAATGCATTCAGTGGAAATTAGTCATCCTATTAAAGGTGATCTTAAATTAAAATCTTGGAAGTTGAAATGGGCTAATTTCCATTCCAGCCACAGTTAGTGAGTCAAAATAGATAATCTGTATGAAAAACAGTAAGCATAGCCACCCAACGTGTCTTCTGAATACGCCCACACATGCTGGCCACATTGCCCCCCCCGTGCGTTCTCTCTCACCTTGAAGGTGTGATGGGAGTCAGATCCTTCCCCATGGTTTGGATGACCCGGCGGCCCCACACCCACAGGCCGGCGCAGATGCCCACGCCGCCATAAAAAAGCAACCAGATGGGAGTGGCGGCGTCCTGCATCACACCACCCTGGTCATAGATCATCCACAGCGCCACCAGAGGTCCGATGGCATTACTGCACAAGGGGGGGGGCTTGGGGTTAGCCTTAAGGTTATTTGCTGCTGCTTGAACTAGGATATATTTCAATGGCATTACTGCACAAGGGAGGGGGACGGAGCTTGGGGTTAGCCTTGAGGTTATTTGCTGCTGCTTGAACTAGGATATATTTCATGCAATGGTCACTTGGCACGCTCTCTCTCTCTCTCTCTCTCTCTCTCTCTCTCTCCCTCTTTCTCTCTCTCTCTCTTCAAAGTACAATGTTTCCACATCTTGCCACATACAGGTATGTCCTATTGCAATGATACAGTGTGAGAATGTGACTTACATCGGGTTATAGTCAACTGACGTGTCTTCAGAAGCATCCCACTCGAAAACAAATTTCCTGTCATTCAGGTGACGCGTTCTGCGGCGTTTCTTCATCCCACCCAAGTAACGTTCCTGCAAGGTTGAACATTTTTACTGACTGTGGATTGTCACTGCAGGTCTGACTTCCACATTCTGATTTAGAGCCAACGGCTTTTTTTTTTTTTAAAAAACATTTATATGGCTTTATCTAGTTACATGTATCGTTCAAGTGTATTGTCTTCTTTGGCATTTGACTCAGCATGACTCAGATTTGATCTTAGTTTTACTGTTTGGTGCCTTCTACCATCTTTGTTACTGATTTATAGCTTTATTGTTCCACATATGTTAGTTGCCCCATGTACAGCACTTTGTATGCAGCGATGGCTGTTTGAAAATGCTCTATAAATACAGTTGAATTGAAGTGACATGTTTTGTGAGATATGAATGAATCCGTGAAACAACTCATATGTGGCAATGTAAATAAACTTGTCTTACAGAGGAGCAGCAACACTGATGTATGGTGAACTGCCTATAATAACATCCATCATTCACAAGTATAAATGGAATTGTAAATATAGGTTTATTGTATTCCTATGCCATGATGGCAGTGGGCTGTGTCTCCCTCGCTGAAACACAGAAATTGACTTTTTGTCTGAAAATGGGCACCAGCACACTTTTCCTTCACCCCCTAGGCATCTTCTCACTCTCTTGAGGTCTATTAAACAAGCAAGTCCAAAACTCCACATCCACCTCTCATGCTAAATCACTGTTGCATTTCTAATGAAAACATGTACATTTCCATGGTGGAGACAATGCATTCATGAAGCATTAGGAAAGTCCAACCTTAATAGCCTGTAGTTCTTTGCCTTTGTCTTTTTCCTCTCTTATTTTTTGCCGCCCATCGTCCTCTTCGTTCCCGTTGTTCTCCCTCTCTATCCGCTCTCGTCGTTCCCGTCTTTCTCTTTCTTGTGGATCCTCTGCAACAGACTTCACCGGTTAGTACGAACACCTCCACTGTGCAATGAACGACAGTAACTGACTGAGCCAAAGGATGAGACAAACCGAGCATTTTCCGTCCAATGTCTTGAAAGACCCTTCTCCTTTTCCTCTCCTCCTCCATCAGCTTCCTCCTCTCCTCGATCTCTTGCTCCCGCCGCTTCAGAGCCTCTGCCTCCCTCTCTGCTTTTGAAAGGAACTTTGGCTGAAATCGGGGGAAAGATGTGAGGAGGTGAGGCAAGAAATGCGCTGCGGGTCTATAAAAGCTAAGAGCAAGTGTTTTTCAGTAAACTCCCTACCTTTGCCTCTGCTTCTTCCTCTGCCTTCTTCTTGGCAAGAAGCTCTTCCAAAGATAATGGCTGCACCTGAAAAGAAGCGACACAGGTTTAACACTTATAAAGGCTGTAGTATAAAATCATCAGCGAGATCGCACCTTCTCCTTTTTCTTTTTGTCATCTTCTTCCTCGGGTTTTATGTCCTTCTCGCTCTTTAGCTTGGCATCCTTTGACTTGGGTGAGAGACTTCTTTGGAAAAGATAACAAAACAGTGTTGTAAGGGATTCAAGAGCATGTTTTATTCGACAGATTTTTTTTTCGATACCACTGATCCTCACTAGTGTCACTTTAAGCAAGAGAAGACGAGGTACACTCTGGACTGGTTGCCAGTCAATCGTAGGGCACATATAGGCACAAAATGACTCATACTCACATTCTCACTGATTTATAGTCTTCAATGAACCTATGAAGCATGTATTTGGAATTTTGGAAGAAGCCAGAGTACTATACAATACAATACAATACATGCTGATTTATATAGAGGAAAACCAAGCCAGGCACTGGAAGATTGTGCAAACTCCACAAAGGAATGCTGGATCCTGGATTTGAACTACCAACTCCAGAACTGTGGGGCAGTTCCACTATCACTATCACCATGCTGCTTCCATTACAGCAATGGATAATAAAAGGAAGAGGAAAAACTGTGGTTGCATGGTTGCAATGGCTGTCACTTAAAAATTTGCAGGAGTGTATAGCTCAAGTAAAACTGAAACCAAAATATGGTAATATCATCAAAAATATTTGGTCTCCTAAAGATGTGCAAGTATCTATGTACCTGGAGCGCCGACTGCGATCCTTATCACGCCGATGGCTGTCTCGGTCCTTCCGACTTCTGTCTCGGTCCTTGTCTCTGTCACGTTCCTTGTCCCTGTCTTTTATGCGGCGGTCTCTGAAGTCATCACGCGAGTCAAAAAAGGAGACAAGTTCAACCACAGCCACATATGAAATGCCAAAGCGAGCAGTGCTTCTCAACTGTTGCCACCCTGGCACCCTCATTTTCCTATTGTTGCAAAGTTGCGACCCACTTGTGTAGATGTTATGACGAATAAAGAATATTTTGTTTAAAGATAGCCTATTAAAACACATGTATAGTGTATAATATTTTCAAACACAGATTCAAATAGATTTGATATACCACCTTAAGAGGCTGAGGTCTACTGAATTTGTATTTGGAGTAAACTAGTGGCTAGAGCACGAGGCACCTACACTTCCAGTCGCTTACCTAATATGTTCCATTTGGGAGTTTCATACGCCTCGGTACTGTACCAAAATCGTCGAAATAAGAACACATGTATTTTTTATTTTTATTTTTAATTTTTTTTTTACAAGCTGTCCGCAATTCAGCAGTTGAGAATCACTGTTCTTAAAGGTGCTCCTATCAACATTGGGATACCTTTCGATCGATTTTGAGCGATTGCGTTCTCGAGATCGACGCCGTTTGCGTGGAGGTGATGGTTTCCGATCTCTTTCTCGTGAGCGGCTGTGTTTCCGCTCTCTGTCTTTGGTCCCTGAGGAGTCAACATCTTTCTTCTCTGAGGAATCGGCTGCCATCTGAATGCATAAACCTGGAGATGGTTGAGTGCACTGACTTTATACGAAAAGAAATTTGACAACATTCCTATTAAGCACAGTTAAGTTATACCCTTATTTCATTTAAAATGCTGCATGCTCGGGCCAGCGTGAAATACAACCAACACACGATCGGGCAATATGAACGCACGTCTTTTCGATAGGGGACTTCATTTATGCATCTCCCTCGTGACTTCCGTGTCATTAAGATACAAAACAAATAAACGCAGCAGTTCCTTTCAAACCACTGTTTCATTTCCACATTGTGATAACGCACTTGAGATGGTGAATGGCTGCAATGCGTACAGTGTAGAGCAACTGAACTAGCACTTGAGAGAGAGAGCAATTTAGCAACGGACGAATTATGTATCAGAAACAACACGAATGTTAACCACTTCTTTTATATTCAAACTAAGTGTTTAAATATATTATTGTAAGCTTACCGTGATGCCTTGTAAACAAAACACTTGCGATTAATGTACGCTTCAAGAAGACGCCATTTCGCTGGACCCAAGGGAAGGTGACGAGGTATGATGGGAATTGTAGTACTGAAGATCCATTGTGCAAGTTCTAACCTCAATGTTAAACTACATTTCCCTGCGAGAAGAAGCTGCCGTTTTCGAACACCTCAATGCCCGTTCAAAACTTCCTCTCATCTCAAGCACAAGGGGGCGACCGCGTTTTACGTAAAATGAATGTTCACTGTCAGAAACGTGCAAATTTTGTTGAAACTCAAAGCCACTTTTTACCCATAATTTAGGTATTGGTGTAAATTTGAAAGGATTAATTGAATTACTTGGCACCAGCATTTTCAGACAGGCCGTTTTAAGACGAGCGTGACAAATGGGCTATGTGGAAAGCTTGAAATAGCATGATATAATATCATGCTATTTTAAGCTTTCCACAGTTAACTATTTACATGATTATATATTACCTTTGGCATGATGGCGATCTAATTTGTTCTGAAATATGAGGTATTTTGGTGACAGAAGTGGAGACCTTGCTCACGAAAACCCACGTCATGACGTAATCCGCACCGTTCATAAAACATCAATCCATCCATCCATAGATTCATTTTGTGCACTGCTGTACTAAGCACATTATGTTTAAAAGGGTGTTAATAAGTTAAACGTTATATCGGCCAGTTTATTTTACTTTTTCATAGTTGTGTTGTCTTCTACTCTTCTTATTGAAGAGTATATGTAGTTATATGAAGTATAATATGTTAAAATAGAATTACCTAACTTCAGCCTTTTTTATCCAGGTCTTTGTTTTCAATTGTTAAAAAATAAATAAATAAAATAAAATTCAATATCTATCGATATCGACCAATGTTAAATACTTATGTCGTTACTCGTTATACCCTTATTCAGTGATATCACCCAGCGTTAATTAATGCTAATATTATGCCATCAGACAGCTATGGCCCCTCCATCAGGTTTGCTTGTGGGAGATGCGACAGTTTAAAGGTTTAATCTTCTGGCCAATCCAATTTGGTATTGGCCAAGGTTCACTCGGCAGTCCTCTGAGAAATGATCAATCATCGACAAACTGGATGGCCTGTCGGCGAGGAGTGCGCCTTCCTCGGACACGCATTTGCGGGCGAGCGCATGGAGGTGGAATTTGAAAAATTTCCAAGCAACGGCGCCTTGACGAGAGAGCTGCTCAGAGCACCTCTTACCCAGGTACACTTGTCAGACATCCCACTGGCTGCTCAGAAAAAGTGGGTGTGGTGGTCTGTAGGGGCAGGGGTAACTCACTCAATCTTACACGTATGAAACCCAATAATTTCCTTGGATTGAGTGAAACTGGTGCTTTGAGAGCAGGAATGAACAAGAATTCTCAGAGATGTGTAAATGGAGGAAAACACCGCTTCGTCTTCCATGAGGTGTATAAGCCATGAAAACCAATCACTCGTCAGAAGCGCAAATGGCTTTCAAATCAACTTTTTAGAATTAGAATGATACGAGTGATTACAAATACAATCCATGGCAACTTCCATTTGATCAAGGCGGATGTCCCTGCAGACCAAAAAAAAAAAAAAAAAAACTGCTGCAAACATGCACATTTGTATGACTTGCCTACTGGGGTTAACTGCTGAAGAACAAACACAAACATATTCATATATGGGAACTTATTTCTGATATGTACTGTGAAAATAAAAGCATGGGAGGGAGGGGAAACTGAAATTGTGTGAGCTGTTGTGCCACTTGAAAAGCTCACACTGATAATCAATAACGGGGATCATCTCAGACAGGGAAGCCCATTAGACACCCACGCGGCATTTCATTACCGCCGCCAAACCCACTAACTTTGCTCCATTCCAATCCACTTCTATAAAATCTTCCCGCCCCATCCGTCTCCCTTTCACTTATTAGAGCGGAAAACTCACAAAACGAAACGACAATGTTACACATAATAGATGCAGCAGAGGGACTTGGGTGGGCGTTTATTATCCATATAAACGTTTCCTCTGTCCCAATTAGAAATTGATAGGTTGATAAAAGAAACTGAGAGGTGAACATAGGGCAGCGCGCTTTCTCGGGGGACACTAATTAGCTCTTAGATGCATTTTTTTCCCCTGATAGACAGGGGATATTAACCTCCACGCCAGTAAAATCCCTTGGCTAACCACAACACCAGCTCGCCCCCAGTCAAACAAAGCCATGAGTCATACTTAAAGTGCACAATAAGTGCTTGAACCACCTTTAAAAGGATTCAAACATACTATAGGTACAACAATTAATCAAATTAATTAAATTATTTTGATAATTCCTTGGAGTTTTAGCCTCTCAACAGTAAAACTTCAAAAGAATGAGTATCTCAAACACAGGTGTCAAATTGTGGGCAAGATCCAGGCCTCCGCATCTGAATGTGTGCTTTTAGTACATATGTTAGACTGACATTATTTCCTATGTGAGATATCGCTTTGGTTTTCGTACAGTTTAGTCTGAGTCGGGACTTGGTTACACTGTGTTTTAAACTGTATTTTTAGGAAGGGGTGAGGGGAGAGGGTCTACAAAATAAGGAACGGAATTTTTTGAATGTCAACGTTGCACTATATTTACTTATATCTGTCTTGATTTGGCCCAAAAAACACACAATGACCAGTGATGCAATATATACCAATCATCTATATACCGAGGCGACAAGTTTTTATTGCTTTCTGTTCCTAAAAAGGCATTTAGAGCCCGGATAACCTGAAAGTAACTTCACTCGACCAAGGGCCATACAACAGAACCTTAAGATTTGAAGACAGAGCCTAAAACACCCCAAAACTGTATTTCTCACAACTGTTTTTTTCTCCCACCGGGTTAATTCATGAGAAAATGCTTAAACCCACAACAAAAGAAAATTACACACATCTGCAAGCCATTATGTCTCATCGCAGAGTGCAGCAGGGCCACAAATACAGAGAGAATACTGTATATTGTGGAGTGCGGAGTGGAAAGTGCACATAGAGCTGAACATAATCGAAAGATCTCTCTCCAACAAACATGTATTGTATTGTCAGTTTGCTCCTAACGCAACACAACCTAACCATGCTTCATCTTCATCTGTGGTGAAGGACACAGTGAGATTACCACGGATTAGCCTGTACTGTCACGCCTAAAAATACACTTGACACGGTGATACTTGATGACAGAATACATATTTTTTCCCCTCTCATTTTTTTTCCCGGGTTGTCAGACAGACTCGTCACACACAATTACAAGAAATAACAGACCTGCAGTGTTGTCATGGCAACTGTCCATCACTCACCAGTTACGTCTACAATCCAATGAAATCCATCCATCCATTTCCAACAGCGCTTATTCTAACAGGTTCGCGGGGAGTTGCTGTTGCCTATGCCAGCAGACCTCGGGCGGAAGGCACACTAGACCCTGAACTGGTCGCCAGTCAGTCACAGGGCACATATAGAGACCAGTCACACCCACATTCACACCGTCACTGAGTGAGACCCGTCCCCATGATGCCCGCACATACGTGTACCACTACACCATCAGTGACTCTAATGAAATCAAATTTTTCTATTACCTTCACTTATTTTGATTGTATGTGTTTTTTTGCAAGTTTGTTTGCATTGGTGTGCAGGTTTGCTTAAAAAAAATCTGGTGCAGAAATTTGGTCCAGTTGGTATGGATGCAGTGTATTTTAAAATGTAATTTTATTCAACGCAGAGTCAACTTTGATTGGAGGTTAGTCAATTTATCCACAGGTGTCAAACATTTTCCACTGGACTCAGTCCTACCTGGTGTAAATGGCATCCAAAATGCCCAAATTGGCCGCAGAACTGGGGACATAGGAGCCCATTTGAGCCATAATGCAGATCAGGGCCACTTGGCGGATGTAGGAGCTCTTTCCCCCCATGTTTGGGCCAGTGATGATCATTGTTCTTTGTCCATCCGCCTTTAGTGAAGAAGAAGTCAGGAGTTGTAACAAAAGGAAAAAAACGTACTTGGAAGTGATATACAGTCAAGGGATATTTGGATGCTAAGGAGGTGGGAGGACTTGAAGCGTTGGCTTGTTAAAACGGAAACCCACTCAAATAGTGACGGGCAAAGTGTGCTTGTGCTGTTATCTACATTCGTGTGTGTGTGTGTGTGTGTGTGTGTGTGTGTGTGTGTGAGTGAGAGAGAGAAAGACATATGTGCTGCTGGCATTTTCTTTCGGCAATGTGAGTATGCAAACATCTGTGTGATTTATCTTAGCTTTAGGTCAAAAGCTTTTGCACGTTCCTGTCTGTAGACGTGTGTGTACCTGTAGCTGCGCATGATTGGGCACATACTGGCTGTGCTCTCCCATGAGTAGGTCTATAGCGGGGTGTCTGCCATCCTTGATCACAATTTGACGCTCACTGTCAGACACCTCTGGCCTGCAACAGAATAAAAAGAGAAAATTATAGAGGTGACAGTTGCAGTTCTGAATAATGAAAGGAATAAAACTAATGGCGAGATAAGCGTAAATCATGGGGGGGAAGCAGGGAGGAGAGAATGGAATTGACCAAGGTTGGGGGTAAAGGATTGAGATGGCAGGTGGAGGGTTTGGATTTATGAATGACATGAGAGGTTTGGGAGGCATCAGGGAGGCAGAAATGCATGACAATTTTGGGCTCAGACATTTCCTTTCTGTAGTCATTTCATCATTCATGTTAATTGAAATGTTTTTTTGTGTGAATATTGAGCCCTTTTTTCTGCCTAATATTAAAAATGCATTTTTTTCAATATTTGTTATTTTCGTAGCATTTTAATCTCTGCTTTTTTTCAGTGTGGTCTTAAAAATGATTTGGCACCGCAGCAAGGATTTTTCAGTCAAGGTTTTATATAATAACAATCGTTCTTCGGGTTGTATTTGGATATAGTCGGTGTGTGTGTGTGTCTGTGTGTGCACAAGTGTGTGTGTGTCAGTGAGTGGGACAAATGTTGGCGTTCTGGCTGAGCACGCTGCTCAGCCCAATGCACTCACCCACGCACCGCCTGCCCGATACTATAGGACACGACACTGGAAACATGTATGTATACACACATGCGTGCGCGCGCGTGCACGCACGCACGCACGCACACACACACACACACAAAAACAAAATTGCAAGAGGATATCACCGGCAATATTCTCCATGTTTGGCCACCTCAGCCAATGAGAAGAGACAGTCCATGGTTGCTAGGTGACTAATAGCCCTTTTCATGGTGTGATAGTGCTCCCCAAACTGACTGCAAGAGAGCAATGAGGATAGAGAGATTTGCAAGCGTAAATTACCGGAAATGCATAATTGTATTTGCAGTCGATGGCACTGCTCGTGCACTTGAACAGAACATGACTGTGGCAGACAACACTTTGGACTGACTGAACACTCCAAACTGTGTTCATCATGCACAGAGCGTGTGTGTGTATATCATACTCCATAAAAGCGGTCCACTCCCTTTGGCAGTCCAGAAGCAGCTGCTCACGGAGCTGCAGCAGCTTCTTGTGACGCTCCACCACAAAGGGAGAGTGATACCTGCCGACCACTTTGGTGCTGCACAGCAAAAGGAGATGAAGTTCGTTTTTGATTTCTTGAAAAGAAGTGATTTAGGAGAGGCAAGTATTCCACCAGACAGCAACAATATGGACTGTAGCTTTTCAATACTGAATCCTGAAAAACCTTGTGTGGTTTTCTTCGTAAAGAAAGCTGCATTATAAGCCAGAACTGGAGAGTGCACGTCACATTCTCGCAAATTCGCACTCTTGCAAGAGTGACACGACTTCAAAATGACTCAGCAAAAGCAGATGTCACATCCTTATTACGCACATTTGACAATAAAGTTGTATTCAATTCAATTATTTTTGAATAAATACTTCATATAATTAGGTAAACAGCAGCTGAGAAAGCGGATATGAACCATTGTTGCTGAACCTGGCTTGACTTCTCTTCCCAAAAGGTGCACAACAAATAAATGGGTACCCAAGGCAGAAAAAAAATCCTCAAGCATTTTTTCATTTCGTTTTTATTTACTTTTTGTTGAAGTCATGAAGTCGTTTCATGTAATCAAAATAATTATTTGCCCCACCTTGTTTTCTGATAGCCTGGCAGTGATCGCGCCATGGTAGTCTAAATTTTAAAATACTGCATTTATAGCCCAAATAAGTCATTTTCCATCTTTCCATTCGTGTGTTGCAGCTCACCTGCTGACTTTAACCCAGTCACGAGGAACAATGGAGGACTGCGAGTTCTTCACCTCAATCAGAAACTGTCAGAAGAGGAGACAAACCGGCACTGAGCCACCACGTCATTGTTCTTGACTTGTCTTGCCATTCAGGCTGCATCAGTAGGTACCTCCTGTCCTGACACGGTGGTGTAGTCGAGGGTGGGGGCTTTCAGCACAATTCGAACATGTTTGCGATGGTCCTGAATCTCTTGCAGAACTTTCTGGATTTGCTCTCTTCTTTCCCGCAGCACCGGAAAGCCAGAGAGATCCGAGAAGAGCTCTGTCTTATTCCCACACCTGCAACATGTGACAATGAAATTATATTGTATTCACGCTATCCCATCTTCAATTTCTTCTTTACCCTTAAAAT
>NW_017804967.1:1209581-1295528 GCF_001891065.2 Hippocampus comes
CTGGTGTTTACAATACTTAAGGTCCTTTTTATCAAATGGGAGGATAAAAACAAGATCATATTAATTTCATTAAACTTAGTTTAATTCATGCTTATATTGGCTCTTTCTCAAAGAGTAACGTTTGTGTATCCCTGGCACCAAAACACAACACTTTTGGTGAAAATTACACACAAGTAATGAAAACTATATGTGAGCGTGTTCGTGTGTGTGCGCACCTGTAAGTGTCTCTGTGCACATGTGAAGTGTGCGTGCGAAGCATGAGCGTTGTGTGTGACAACCACACCCTTGGCATGGTTCCGGCCTCTCCCTCTTTCAAAGCTTTTTGAATGATAAACGTGCTGAAATTAAAATGTCCCTCTACCATCCAATTTGCTTCGTACTGAAAATTGGCTATTTGTGGTTTACTTCACGTGTCTGTACTTGAGCCTGCTGCGACCACTGATGATAATGTCACGTTATTCGTGTGTTAATGGCGTGGTGTCAAAGGGTCTGGTTTTAGGCACAAAAGCTTGAGAGTATGTTGGTGTATGTGGATGCTGTGGTGGTTTTGTACTGATGGGTGCAAGTGCTCATGAGCGTATGTACACTTCATACGTACCAGCTGACGCTACTCCTCTGCTCCTTTTACCCCTGCGTTCCCCTCCGTGTGTAGCCGTCCCACACTATCCTCCTGCCAACCACACTTATCTGGAGGGGGTCATCTACTGTGTGGGCTTCTTCTTCATCGCAGTCATGGTTGCCATCGTAATTATTGTCAAGATTCGCAACTCCTCCAAGAAGAGTGACTTCAACAGTCAGCTGGCTGTGCACAAGCTGGCTAAAAGCATCCCTCTGCGCAGACAGGTAACAGAAAGTAGATAGGGGGTTCGGAACATTTTTACCTTTTCCACCTCTCTCTCTCTCTCTCTCTCTCTCTCTCTCTCCATTTACACACACGCACAGACACAATATTGGCACCTGACGTCGTTGCCTCCGTGGGCGAAGGAGCCGAAACAGGCGGTGAGAATCTGCAGGAAGTGGAAAAGCAGAAACACCTCCGACTTGTCCTTCTCCTCGTGATCCTCGTCATTCAGGTCGTCCAGAGGCAAAGGTGCGGATCCCCCTTCTTCCTCCACCCCCTCCAGCTCGGTAGCCAGCTTCATCTCAACGCCGCCCTCTTCTGCCTCAATCTCCGCCTCGGCCACGGCGTTGCAGTACGAAGAGTAGCTGTCGTAGCGTATACGCTTCTTGGAGTAGGACACGCTGTTGCTGCGTCCGCCGCCGCCGCCGCCCTCCCCGACCAGCTTCTCGCTGTCGTCGCGAGACTCCGTGCGCATGATCGGCTGCACGGGCATCCCGCAGATGGCCGCCGTGTAGCAGGTGTAGCTGTTGTTGCGTCGCAGCAGGCGGTAGTTGTTGTCGGGAGGGTTGGCGGTGGCGCCGGGACGCTCGTTGTCGTCCATCCGGCCCAGGTGGATTTTGTGCAGCAGGTCCTTATACAGACCTGAGTCCTTGTGCACCGTGTGATAAACTTGGCCGTCACTTCGCATGTGGCCGTCGAAGCTAAAGCTGCCGTTAGAGACGGGCGACTTGAGGCAGCCGTTGGTCATCGAGTGGGTCCGGCCTGCATGATATAACAGGAAGTAGAAGAATTTCATTCAAAATAAGGAGACAAAGTAAAATGACTTTCATTTAGTAGTCAGTTGTGTTCCATTCTACTTTTGGAGAATTATCAGCAAGAATGAGCGGGGGTACTCATGGTATGACAAAAGGTTTTGGAGGGTACATAAGATTGGAGACACCGGTTACAAGTTTTGAAATGAATGGTTTGTACCGTAAACTCGTCCGTTTGGCATGACGGTGCCTCCGTTGGTCAGGTTGGTGAGTTCGCTGTTGGAGGTGCGCGCGTTCCTCTCGCTGCTGCCCCCAGTGAGCGGCAGCACAGCCTCATCTGTGCCCTTGGCCCCAGGCAGCTCCTTAAATACGGGGCTCTCCTCCTCCTCCTCAGGAATCTTATCCAAGCTTTCGTCGGAGATCCTGGACAAAGCCTGTTCCTTCTTCAGACGACCTGAAGAAAAATGGACACTTCAGAGAAAGATGAGCACACTGAACGTGCTCTAGTTCAACCTCAATAGTGATTTTGAAAGAAATGAATCCAAATTCAATCACTTGGCCTGCCAAATTGGACTGAAACTGTATCACGGCTGGAATAAAACTATAATTAACCAGAGAAAGAACTGGAAAATTATGGAGCGCTATTCCCGCTGAAAATAAAAAACAGTACAGTACACAAGTTCAACCATCAGCTGGTTCAAGGCGAACAAATTCCAGCGAACGCACCCCCAACCACCCTGCCGAGTTCATAAACAACACTCAGTCCAAACACAACCTCCAGTCATTCACCAATTCATTTAAGGCGGATGTAGTAATGACCCGTTTAACGTCACCGATAATCCTTACAGGCATCCAGGTCACAATGTGTGTTTGGATACTTGGCCTCATGTGCAGGGTTAAAGGCGAGTCGTGAATTCGGGAACAGGGAAAATAATGTGCAAGTTCTGCTCTTTCTTTCAATTAAAGCCGCATCTCAGAAAATTTGAATATTCCAGATATGCTTGTTTATTTCAGTAGCTCAATCACAAAAAGTCAAGCCAATATTGTAAAGCTTAACTCGTTCACTCCCAAAGACGTTTTTAAACGTCTTTTCAGACTTGGTCTGGAATTGGCTGGTACTGAATGAGTTAATTGAACAATCATTTTAATTGGTTGTGAAATTATTTCATTCTGCATGTACTGAATCTAAAAGTTTTACATTTTGAATTGAACTACTGAAATTCATTTTGTTTCCAAAAGTATTCTAATTTATGGAGCGACAGTAACCCGACAATGTGAGAGCGCTACATGTAGAAATCAAAACATAAAAGCAAAGCAAACACATTTGGGAGGCTTTGGCAAGAAGCCACCGAGTCAACAGCGAGTTCTGGAAACCTACTTGCAATTTTCCTCTTCATCCAGGGACAGACGAAGATCCACACTATTGCTGCACACACCAGCGATCCTGCCAAGGTGATGAGAAAGATGGCCCACACTGGCAGCATCTCTATCCCCAGCACTGCAACCAATAAGCGCAGAAAAGCACATGGAGTCGACAGACGACCATGTTCATCGATCAATATTTTTGTCACACCCGCAGTCGGAATTTTGAGCACGCCGATTACAGTGGCAGCGTCCCCTCTTATGCCTGACGTGATAATTTGATCGTACATTGGTGTCAGACTACACGTGGATCTTACATGGCGCTCCTGTGTACATGATGGAGAAGGTGTTGATGCCAATGGTGGTGGCGTAAAAGAGGGGCAGCGCTCGCAGGCCATTGGGGACAGAATCTTCCTAAAAGAGTTAAAAACAGGCACCGTTTCAGGATAAGAAGATATGATTCGGGTCATGTGATCATGTTGATTGTCATTACAGATTCCAGACAAAGTGGAATGAGTTTGAGGAAACATGGCTTAGGCGGGAGTCCTATGCCACTTTTCCACAGCGAAGTACGGGCTCGACACGCATGGTGGTTTTTTTCTACTTCGTGGGTTTTTCTACTTCGACATTGTACCGTGGGAAACTGCTAACAAACAACAAGCGAGGAGGATGAGGGTCTCCTGTATATACTACTCAGCATGAACCTCTTGGTCATGTTAAGGAGACGTAATTTATTTGTCGGAGACTAAGGGCAACATGAAAAAGGGTAGCAGCAGTAAGTAAAAATTGTGGTGTTAAGAATGAAGGCACAGAATTTTTGCCGCCAACAGTAAGTAACACAACCTCATACTGAAATCATGTTCAACTGCAAATTAAGTACACTAAAAAACCACAAATGAAACGTGTTGACAATGTATCATACAGCGGCTGTTGCCAGTGTTAGCGGCTAGCAGCTAGCTGCTAGCATATAAGCTGCCAAGAGCCGTCAGACACGACAGTTGCAGTTACTACAGATCAGTCGTTAAAAAAACCAGGCTGAGTCCAATGTGCTGCTTTAGCTGGCAAAATTGCGACTGTGTTTCTGTTGTCAGTTTGTCTCATAATCAAAAATCTCACCTACGTTGCTAGAGAAGAAAATACAGTTTGCTGCTATGGGCAGTTTCAATTTAGGGGAAAAAAAAGTTGATAATCTAAAACGCAAAACCCATTGGTCATTCATTATTACTAAGTTCAGTGTGTTATTTTTGATCGTGTATTCATAATGGTTCTTTAACCAAGCAAAAAGATATACTTTTTTATTTCATCCAAATTACTCAATGATTAGAATTTTCAGAAGGATATCCAAATACCAAAATATTTGAGAGCTGCACCCCGAACGTAAAAAAAGTCCTTTGCTGCCATTGTGTGGGACTTATAGTCTACTACAAACCTTTATATGGGTTTCACCGATTTTTTTTGCTTTTCGTGGTTGGGCTCGCGAGTAGCGACGGTTCCCTGTATTGTTAAATGTCACGACAGCATTTCAGTAAATGTACGTCCTCTACCAGGTGCCATCGTTGTCTATGTCAGATGACTATAATCAAATCAATTATATAAATGGGATTCTCCTCTCCCAACCCTCATGACATCAAAACAGAGCAGAGGAACAAGCCCCAATCCTGGTCAGCTAAGCCGTTGGCATCACCACGGCAACGCCAGCGGAATCCCCCACCACCCCGCCTCTGCTGACTCAGATCAGCTGATGAGAAGCTTCTCCGATGTCAGAGTTGTTTAGCAAATAGTTGTCTGATATCGCTGCCAGTTGGACTCTTTTAGCCGCCTGCTATTGTTGAAACACAGAGCCGCGGTTCTGCCTCCAGCCTGCGTGTCTCGCCACGTGAAAGTCTGTCGTGGCAAGTACATTCAATTTCTGCCCTGCGCCTGTAGATAATGCAATGCAAAACTGCATTCGCGGATGAGCGTGCTGTCCTGTCGAGCCACGTTTCCACCAAATGTCAAAACTCAAATCAGATCACCACTGTTGAGTGAGGAACGTGATCACATTTGACAAGTGTGACATCATAGAAATGGTAAGTCTAAAAAGAGAAAAAATGACTCTCAACAAGTCAAATGTAAGCATTAAATATCAACACTCAAATATTCCCCTTCTACCATATGCACAGCCAGCCGAAACACAGACGAGCTCATCCTGCAGTCAGTCTGATTGAACCGATCGTCCCGCGAGTCATTCATCCTGCGATCACGCTTTCGTGACCTTACAATGAGCTGCCACACGTTTTCCTTCCTCGCTTGCCAGAGATTGCCTGTTATATAATACGAGATGCGCTGGTGTTGCCAAAGCAAATGGATTTTTATCTGTGCTGAAGTAAGTTTGTGCGCACTTGTGCACGTGTGTGTGCCGGTGAGTACATATTTTTTCATCCAGGCACAAAATCAAGCTGACAGTTAAAAAAAATGTTTTAAAACCACACGCATTCTGATTTGATTAACCACACTTTCATAGCAATAATAGCTTGTCACCAAAGGCGATCCCAAGTAACGGTCAAAACCAATTTCTCAAATTGTTATTGACAGACCCATTTTAAAAATGAATATGCTGACATTGGTTTCGTTAAAACACAATTCATCACGTTTCGTGTCCTGGCTCGTTAATAAATCCAATTTAGTCAACTGAAAGTGTTGTTTTAATGGACAAGCAAACCACAATGCTCACAGGTGGGAGCGACCAATGATTTGTGACACTGTTTGTGTAAGTGTGTATGAACCATAAAAGCTGAACAACGCAATGGAAAAAGGCCATTCAAATGCAACTGTTCCTTAAACAACTGATAATTGAGGGATTTACAGTTCCTGTTCCAGTACAAGCCAAAAGTGCTTGATAGGGTTGAGCTCAGACCATTCATGTTCTTCCACAGTGGCGCCATCATGCTGGAACTTCCCCCAAACTGTTCCCACAAAGTTGGAAGCGCACAAGGGACCTTACCAAGATTCGGGGGAGAACAAATGGATCGAGGCCGACCCCCTGACTGATTCTTTAGATGACTCAGAGGCGAATACTGATTGCAACAACCCACCTTGTTGAGAATGGTATTCCTGATAAGAAGGAAGAGGACTCCGGACATGAGCCCAGACAGCAAGGGGGAGATGAACCACGACGACACTGCACGCAGAGAGAAGTGATCAGAAGAGTAACACAGGCCCAAAAGTACCAATTGGAAAGTGGTTTTCATGTCACAGCCACTTGTATTCATCTTTCTGTTCAGCCCACATGAACTCGGGGTCAACTCATTATGCATGTTCCCCACGCCTCTGAAAACCGACGCGCTAAACCACGTGGGGGATGTAACTCCAGCAACTCGCTTGGCCGATTGTCAATAGATATAAAAGACTTTCCCGCGGAGAGTTTCACAACGCCTAAGCTAACATTTTTCAAAGGATTTATATTACCAATCTTGACCAGCTGCATCCACTGGACGCCCTTGGTGCCTATGGCGACCATGGAGAACCCAATAGTGGCGCCCACAATGCAGTGGGTTCCGGAAATGGGCAGTTTGAGGAAGGAGGCGATGAGCTGCCATACCGCCGAGCCTGTAAACAACACACAGACGTTAATTGATGGAGGTGAAGTATTCCACAAAACGGCGTGGGTGGATGTGCGCCATTACATCTCACAGTCACATGAGCAAACGCGAAGGAAATGGAAACATTCTCTTACACATTTGCTATTTGACTGCTTTAGTTTAAGTGATCTGCTTGGTTGCGGGACTGATGACTTGAAAGAATTCACAGTACTGACAACGCAGAGTTCAAACTTAAGGTGATAGGTTACGCAGTTGAACACGGAAATAGAGCAGCAGCAAGAGAGTTCAACGTTAACAAGTCAATGTTATAACTTGCTGTTGGTTAAGAGAACTGTGTCGCTGCTTTATTAAATTAGTTTTACTGACATCTGATCGTTCTGTTTGCGTTTCCTTGAGCGTGGCTCCACCTAGTGGATGCACTGTAGATTGCGTCTTATAATGCGATGCGCCCAATGTATGAAAAAAATTACAAAATAGGCCATTCATTGAAGGTGCGCCTCATAACCCAGTGCGCCTTTTAGTGTGGAAAATACGGTAATTAAAATTAAATGAGGTAACTTACCAATCATGGCGCTGACCTCGCCTGCCATGAGCACAGGCACCGTGTCGTTGTACAAGTTGACGTCGATGATGCCTTTGCGGATGGTCTCACCCACTTTGGCCCCTAGCAGCATGGATCCCAGTGTTTCAAAAATGGAGGCGAGGATGCAGGCCTGCTTCAGCGTGACCACGCCGGACCCCACCGCCGTGCCAAATGAGTTGGCCACGTCATTGGCGCCCACCGAAAAGGCCAGAATGAAGGCGATGATGAAGCCAAAAATCACCATCCACAGATACGATTCCAGATCCATTTTGATATGTTTTCACCCCGCACACAAGAAGAGAATACAATCTTAAATACGCTAAAAAGTGAAAGTGGCCCGGGGATGGCGGAGGACTTGAGGGGCCCGCTCCTTTTCTTCGTCCCCTGGTCGGAAAGAGGGGTGGAGCACAGCTGTTAACTAAGCTTGCGGAGGTGAGTCCAAAGATTGGAGACTAGTGATGTTGGGTGCAGAGAGCATTCCATCGTTTAGTGTGAGACAGCCTGTCCGCACGTTCCCTCACCTGCAAGAGAAAAGAGAGAACCGTGACTCCTTTTTAACAATTTCAGACTAATAATCAGACAGAATAATTATTTAAAATGGGCTCATTTCCCACAGCACTGCACTTTGAATGTGCCGCAGTACAGTGGTTGAGAAGGCTATGCATTAGAGAGCAATCCATCCATCCATTTTCTGTTCCGCTTCGGGCAGTAGGCAGGGGACACCCTGAACCGGTTGCCAGCCAATCGCAGGGCACACAGACGAACAACCATCCGTGCTCACACTCACAGACAATTTAGAGTGTTCAATCAGCCTGCCATGCATGTTTTTGGGAATGCGAGAGGAAACCGGAGCACCCGGAGAAAACCCACACAGGCCCGGGGAGAACATGCAAACTCCACACCGGAAGGCCGGAGCAGGGATCGAACCCATGACCTCTGCACTGTGAGGTCGACGCGTTAATCACTGGACCACCGGGCCGCATTAGAGGGCAATTTTAGATTGAATTTTCTTGATCGACTGGTAAGTTTGACTTTGATTTTGCCGTAGAATAGGTTAGTGATGAATTTCCACGCTCAGATTAACGTACAAATGCAGATACGTGGCCACGGTAGGAACGGAACTCTTTCAAAAACCAAGCACGCCTGTGGTGTACGGTGCCCCATTTTGCGTCACCAAACAGTGTCAAACAATGAAATTTTAAATTACCGGTAGCCATTAATCACTTAGTCAATTGCAATGTCCGTCCTAAATTAGTATGCTAATGGTGTTAGATGCTGACAATGATTCTGAAGCTGATGTAAAATTAGAAACATAAACACAACGCTGCTTTATTGAGGAGGCGAATGCACCATTGCCTTCTACGGTCGTGTCAATTGTTCACAGGGCGCATTCCATGTAAACAAGTCGATTAGCTCAGCATGAGCTGTGCTCATTGCGAGTGGGGGGCAAGCAGTTACCCTCTTCCTCACAGGAGAGCCTCCATCTGGAAATACTGAGGTCACACACTATTCTCTGTCCTCCATTGGACCACTGCAGACACACATGAAAGCTTAAGTGGCTTTGATTAGGTCCGGGTGAAACCACATTGGATCAGTATGTGCCATCTATTTAATTCCTTGGTAATTTAAAATCCGAAGCTTTTAATTCAGCACTGAGGGTTTTCTGTCAGATGTCTAAAAAGGCTGTATATTAAACTAACAAACGACAGCTGTGATTTCCTTTCCCATAGAAAGGGATCCTCAAAAGCACGTTGTAAATGGCAATCCTGTTCGCCAATATGATTGCCTCTAAACCACCAGGTTAATAATTTACAACCTTGAAAAGGTTACAACACTTCCTGTTAAATTACGGCGAAGGGGAAAAAAATGCTGTCGCTCCCACCGAGCAAGGAAATGGAAGACTTCTACAACATTGCTTTCTTTATTGGATCATGCATCCTGACTACACCTGACCACTCGAACATTACTGCGTTTTTGCATTTCCTGCCTCAATGTGCCCAAAGCTCCTGAGGCACATTTCTTTGCATCTATCTGACCTTGTTTTTCATACCTAGCAGCTCTCCCGCAGCTACACTCTGCAGCTTATCATTACAACTACATTTATGGGCGGGTGATACTGACACTGTGAGTCCGATGGAAATTGCATTTGGGCGGCGTGAAGGCTTCTGCAGTTGATGTGATTTGTACTGAATCGAACTGTCTCCACCACATTTATGAAGGTCTGTACTTGCCAATGCATTGTGACAGTTTTGAGACACAACTATACAAAACCGTCAAACGGTAAATATTAGGACACATACATCAGAGAATGGAACTGGTGGTCGCCATCTTCAAAGGCCACTAAAATCCTCCGAAACAAATAAATGGAAAGACATTTGACGACAACTGATGACTGACGTACACGACCTATAGTATTCTACTGCTCCTCTCCCGAATATATTGTATTTGTACTATTTCAGTCAAATTTTGAGGTCAGTCTTTGACATGCCGTCTTGAGGAACACCGCGGAATTTTGATCCATACGAGCTTAGTGGTGGAGATTTTTAACTGAAACCGGTCAGCCAATGGAAGAATGGCTTCTCCAAGTAGCGGACGGAACCAAGGGGTTGATGAGGTATGTTTAATTAAAAATACAAAAAACAAAAAAATCAAGCTATACAGTTTCTTTTGGGGTTTCAGTAGCTGTAAATGCAAATAAACCAAAGTACTTTTTTTTTTAAATATCAGGAAATATTTCACTCTGTGTGGACTGAATATACGAAATGAACTTTTTGAATCAGACTACTGAAAAAAAATTCAGAATTTTAAAAAGCACACTTTTTTCTGTGTGACCTTCATCTTATTCAGAGAAACCTCAGCAAACTCAAGGGCCATGTTGCATAACTAGTTGATGAGTCATTCAACTCATGGCTGTTAGAAAACCATTGATTTAAAAAAAAAATATGAAAATACGAACCATTCTTTTATATAGCGGGGACCTTATATAGTGTCTAGTCACAAAAAGCTTGGAAAATTATCCTCATTCTCAGCAAAATAGCAGAAACTTGTTTAGGAATGCAACATAAAAGTTCAGCAGACACTGAGGGAGAAAAACCAAAACACGAAGCAACATTTTCAGAGAGATTATGATCATGTGCACTCACTGGCAAACGAAAAGAGGGCACAGATTGTACTGCACTGCACTTGCCAACCACAACAAGAAAGATCTTCAATTGTGTCCATCAACACTGAACATCTTTTGTGCATAACCACTGTCCGAGGTGCTGACGCTGACAAAATTCATGTTTACCCAACACAAACTTCACTATTTGGGTGCGGCAGCTGTTCAAAAGGCAAAGCTGATTATCTTGTAATCATTGGCGGTGCCTGATGTTGCTACGATATTCTCTGTGCATATTTTTGTCATGTGCAGAGTTCAAATTCACTGTTTGTGAGCCAACGTTTACATACTGCAGGTCGTGATGCAATTTGTTGACGAATCATCCTGTCCTGAACACCCGGATAAAAACCACTTGAAAGTGACAACAAGCTCTTGAGAATTATTTTTAGCAGAGACAATTTCTCGCTGGCGGTCAAAGGGAGACGCAGACACATAAAGGGACTAAAACGCTTCATGGGGAAAAAAAAAGCTTCATGACCAATCGCTAAAATTCACATGCATATCTCCACCTACCCCCACTTTGACCTCTGAAATTATCAAAACAATTGCCAAAATATGTTGGATTTTATGGGCATTAAGCTTTTTCCTCCCCACAGACGTTCACTATGGAGAAAAAGTATCATGTTGCCTACTGTTAGAAAACAACTCATCACCACCAAAATCCATGTGTACATCTTCATCCATGCCCACATCAATCTCAGAAAAGATCAAAACAATCGCTCCAATATTTGAGCTTTTATGGGCGTAGGTTTTTTTTTTCCGCCTCACAGCTTAACGTTGTCTAACTTTAGAAAACCACAACCAATGGCCACCAAAGGTCAGAACATGATTTGAGCTTGACGTTCATCCACATTAAAGACAAGCAGTGACAGGAAAGGCTCAGAATTTGGAAAAATCAAGTTGCAACTCTGTTTCATCACCGCTGCAGCTGACAGCTTGGTCAGGAGCTGCCAAGCGTTCCTTGTTCACTCCATTGCACTGTATAAAACTTCAAAAGGGCTTGAAACTAGCTTCTTCATTTGCACAGTGTGTATAGCATTCCAGAAAATATTCTCCTGACCCCAGACTAGCATGCTAAGCTACAACGTCTGCCTCTGGAAGCGCGCGCCGTGCCAACAATGTGATCCCTCCTCTCACTGTTTGCAGCACAATGCTCATGAATCTGGCTGAGATGCCACTGCAGCGCCGGCCGACACTACAGCTGGCGGGAAACACCGTGTCACGAGCTCGGGCCCGCAATGACACGCGGCGGCACAGTCCGCCCCGCCTCCTCTCACTAAACCGTGGATGGACGCTGAAAGGACCAGAAGCGCAAGTCGCATGCGGCACTGGATAATGACTCCCGCTGTCGTTGTGATACACCAGACGTCCAAGGACACGGCAACAGATGGCTGACTGACTTATGACAGTGATGTGGTAAAAAGAAAGAGAAAGAGAGCGAGCGCTATCCTGAAAGTCAATTCCACTCACCTTCATGCGTACACACATCTGTGAGAAACTGTCGTTGGGTGAAGACAGTACAGCAACGTTTGGTGGGAGGGGGGAAGAGCCACAGTGGGTGGAGGTGGTGGTGATGGTAAGATAAAGCCCAAAAGGAGACTGAGAGCGTGTGAAAGACTGGAAAAGAGATGGGGTGAGAGAGTAGATGATGACAGGAAGAGTGAATGGAGGCTGGAGAGAACGGGAGAGACAGAATGAGATTTCAGCAGGTTGTGGAGAGAGAGAGAGAGAGAGAGAGAGAGAGAGAGAGAGAGAGAGAGAGAGAGAGAGAGAGACATAGAGAAAATCAGAACCGAGACGAGTCTAGACAGCCTTTCCAAAGGATAATCTCCACGTTGAGAACACACGCCGGCCAATGAGTGGCTGTCGGTGTGCAGAGAGGGTGGACGTGAGAGGAGGAAGCAGCCAATGATGGCGGACTGTCGAGATCAAGGACAGTGAAAGCCGGAACTTTGCATTCTAAAAGTCGAGGTGGATCACAATGAGGAGAGCAAAATTGTGGATCAGTTACATTCTACAAATAATAATAATAATCGTTAATTTGAGTGCGCTTTACGTGATAGCGTTTAATAATTCTGTAAGGAAGTAGCGGGAGTAAAACTGAAAACTGTGGGAGGTTGCGCTTCATCCAAGCTGTGTCAATGAGTCTGGGTAGCATCATTCTGATCACTGAGATAGGATAATGGAAACAGGAGCTCAGAACATTCATAAAGAGATTCTCCCATCCCTCTGTGCAAAGGGAATAATGTCAGCTCCCCCATACAAACAAGTGAAGATCCCCATCCCCTTACTGACCAATGCAGAATTATTCATTGCATGGTCCGTTTTTCACTCATTTCGCAAGCTTGAAGGTTTAATGGTAGCATTATGCGACTAAGACAATTAGCATCTTCACTAGATCAAGATGCTAATTGTCTAGAATACGGTCACTTTTCTAAATAAAATATTTTTCAGCCTCAGATAAGAAATAAACCGGAAGTCCTGGAAGTTTTTCATTCTTTCATCTGCGAGGCCAGGCTCAAAGTGGCCCGCAGCCCGCTGCTTGGGGACCACTGCTTTCATACACGAGCTTGTGCTACTGGCACAATTCAGGCCCAGGCACGACTGCTCACAGTCAGCCAGTTAACAGCTAACTGGAGCTCGCAACAGCCAACTCTACCTCCTTTGCTGACACCCACGGCATTCACCAGGACAGACCCCACCTTTTAAACCCACACACACTTATAGTCACATATATTATAGTGTGGAATGTGAGTATAGCGGTCTTTAGTGGCCGACAATAATACGCTTGCCTCAAACGCACATTTTGTTCTTTTAAGGATGGAAAATGTATTTTTATCCCATAAACTTGGTTTATCAATGGAATATTCAATACTAAAAATATTCAATGGCCTGTAGACATACTATGGTTATTCATAGTTTGACTGTAATTCTGACAACAAGCAGTCATTAAAACATCAGCTCCTCGGAGGAGGTGGTGATTCTGATGTTGCGCCATGTGGCGACATTGTCTTGGGTACGCAGCCTCATTGCACATGACCACACACCATCTCCGCCACAATTGTTCCTTTCAATTACACGTTGGCAACAGTGCGCCTCTATGCCACTCCGTTTTGTCGACCCGGCGGGGTCTGAGTCACAACGGGGTCGTCATTCTCCAGACAAAAAGCAGAGTCCGGTTGGCTAATTCTTAACAATAATATGAGAGGAATACTTCACTGCCTCTGCAATAGCCTCGGCATGACTTAACTCCCCAGTCAGAGGTGTTTTATTCCCCTTCCAGACCACAACTCTGGAATATTTTACAATTCATGACAGATATAAATGCATCGATGCAAACGATTTATGCCTCACCGATCCTTTCCCCAACCTCCACATAAAACCTCGTCGCACTTCATCCACATAATCAAACCCAAATGTTACTTACATACATGACTGAAGCAAAGCTATTTGTATGAGGCGTAGTCTCCTCTTAGTCCTCTCAGCCGTCTAAACGCTCATTGATTTGTCCAGTGTGTCTGAGAGTTGTGAGCCGGTGCTCCCGTGGCTCTTTCTCCCTCTCGGTGCCCCAACTGGCCCTGCCCGCTCGAAAGCCTTTCTGCGTCAGCTGCACCTGCTGACTCTGTGGTCCGCAGCGGGGGGGCGCTGTCGCCTACGAGCGGCGCGCGCACGCACATTCTGTGCAGTGTTATGATCAGTCAAGACTCCATGTGCAGGCAGAGGAGGAGAGGTGGTGGTGGTGGAATAGAGGGGGGGGGGGGTTCAAGAATGACAACAACAGCATGTATAAACCCCCCCACACACACACAGTGCCTCTCACTTTGTCTCAACACAGCGACTTGAATTTTCCCAAACATTCTATTGACAATTCTTTTTTTTTCTCTGTACAGCAGTTCAAGAAAGGCATTTTGTGCCTGGTAGAGTCATAACATAAACTTATTGCAATTGAGCGACTGAAAGTTCACATTCAGATGATGTTGTCAAAATGTGTTTGAGCAGAGCCGCAAAAACCTCAAAGAATGCTGCAATTTGCACCTTGATATAAATACCGTTCACTGTTGCATTTGTGACACGTGAATGAGATTTTGGCAAGTAATTCGCGCTCTGAAGGACTGCTGGAGCAGTGCAGTAAATGTATGATTTGCTGGAGAGGCAGTTATGCAATTACTGTTTTGACTGTGACACATTCGTACGTGCCCACACTAAACATCTTGCACACTCGGATCAGATGGATACGATAATACCATATTTTAACCTTTAATCTCCAAGAACGCCTTTGTAAGGTACACAATGCAACCAGACAGTACAGGAGCAACATCTTTGCGGCAGTCTCACAGTCACCGGTGAATTAATTTATCCTTGTGGCCATTATCGTCCTTGTTTCATTTACAAGCTGGTTGGTATCTTTATAGAGGTGAAATGCTCTAGCGCTGCGGTCCCCCAACCGTTTTTGCCCCAGGGACCGCTTTTACAACAAAATAATATGATATGACCTGCATGAAAACTGTGGTATTTTCGAAACATAATAATAAACACGAATCATGACACGAGGAACGTCCTATCTGCCCGCAACACTCTCTGGTCACTATGGTAACATTTAAACCTGCCTTCAAAATAAGATACAAAGTGCATGGAAAAATACGACTCACCATCGCCGCATATGATGCAGAGTGGGCTTGGTGCATGGGAATCTCCCATTGAGACCCGTATTTTAAGTTGGACTCCTGATACTGTCTATTAAATGTTGCCTTCTTTTTCTTAAAAGTCGTAGGCTCCTCTTCGGTCTCCTGGCTGGGCCTTTTCCCCTTCCCAAAGACGTTTGTTTTTTTACTCATTTTGCTAGCTCCCGGGTTTTATTTTAGCGGTAACCTATCATGTGACCGAGAAGCGCACCTTGATGTCAAGAGTGACATACTGTACGACGGATGTAACTGAGAATCCAGTAATTTTTCAAAATAAAACATCTTTCAGATTTCGATATAAATAAAACGGATTTAATGTAAGTTGTTTATTCTTTCTCTGCGGCCCGGTACCAAATGACCCACGGACCGGTAGCGGTCCGCGGCCTGGGGGTTGAGGACCAATGCTCTAGCATATCCGTCTTATCAAATCCATAAATGAACGGATGAGAAAGGCATCCCGTGTAATACATTAAACCAGAGTTTGGCTAATGGCGAGATGCACCACCCTGTCATCACAATCAATCATTTGATTTCAAAATGAAAGTGAACCAAACTTCTAACTTGATAGTCTCTCACAATACATACATTTTACAGCCTTTTTAGATTTTCTTTGAAGAATGATAGCATGATGTGAATGTCTATGTCGAGATGGGGTCTTTGTGTTGCATGAGTTACACACACAAATGAAAGACAAACGTAAAAATGCTATTTTAGAGTGATTTTTATGTGGCCATATTAAAGTTCACGCTCCAAACAATGGACCAGTGCCGGCAAGCCTTAGCAACAAACAGGGGCGCCAACCGCGTTACAACAACAAACAATCATGCTGAGTAAGTTATGTTAAAATAGTGTTTTAAGGTCAGCTCTCTTTGGTTTCACTCGCGTGTTCCGAAATGGCAAAGTGACTTCTCACTTTCGACTGTTTGAAGTAACGCTGCCGTCACTGCGTGTGTGTTTGTTTGTTTGTTTGTTTGTTTGAAAGGGGGTTTCATAGAGCATCCAAAATAAGATCTTGCGTAAGGTACGGTGTAACATTAATGTGGAACACAAATTATTGTGGAACAATGGGTTGTTCATCGGTTTGGATTGAGACTCGACATTTTCCGGCTGGACAGAATGGAAAAAAGAAGAGGAAAATCTGTGGGGCATATTGTTACCGTCATCGAACTTTCTCACTTGTTGACAGGCAGTGGTTTAATCCAAATTTTTAAATTGTTGCACAAGTATAAAAATAAGGTTATTACCTGCATAAAGAAAAAAAAACGAACAAATGAATGACATGGCGAGTACCATCCATTGTTTGGATGTGGAACGGCCTCATACGTCATACGAAGTAAGGGTAAAAAACATGGAGTTACATTTTTTTTTTTTAACTGAGGTCACACAAAAATATGCCAAGGTCTTGTGACATTTGCTTGCGAGATATGTGAAGGCCGTGCAAGATGTTCGATTCAAACTCTGGATTATTGAGCAGCTTTCGAGATGTATTTTTCCCCGGAATATTTAGTACGGATTTGGACCTGAATTGTGAAACCAGTGCGGCTTTTGCCTTAGCTTCACTGTACAATCATTTTGTAGCCAAAGCATCAGCACATACACACATACATTAAAAAAAAAAAAAAAAAAACTATTCGGGAGAGTAGACTATTCTTATCCATTAAGAACAAACCCGGCTAACTTCCGATACTGACCAGCACTGCAGGCCCTATTCTTGTCATAAGACATCGAGCACAATTGATGCCAACCAATTCTGCCTTCTTAAAAAAGGTGGGTGTCCGGTTTTAATCTTGTCCCTGAACATCGGAGTCATCTTACCCAGCAAGCTCTTTTCTGCTTTCCTCGCCTCTGTCGAATCAGCAGCGGTACCAACGAGAAAGCTTCACGCCTTTACCCCCCCTCTATGCTCCTTGTTACCCTCTCATGAGTCGGTTGTGTTTGCAACAGAGAAATGTTAATCTGGCTCTGGGCTCACAAGTACAGCAGCGCCAGGAAATTCAACATACCAACGCGTTTTGCCAGAGCCGAGACTGGTGATCTCGGATCGGCAAGGTTCGGTATCAGCATGTGTTAGCGGCTCAAAGTGGCCAGCAGCGAAAGTGAAGACGTGGGGGCATCGAGGGCGAGCTGCAACATTGAATAAGGACATTTTGTAGCAGTGCTCTGGGGATCGAGCGAATCCTCCCCAGCTCGTTCCTCCTTCCACACGTAACTGCCAAATGGCTTCTTCATGAGAAGGGACTCCTAAATGTCTTTAACAAATGTTAACGTATGGCTGTCACGTTACATAACCCAGGCAACTGAAAGGTGATCCGCGTGAGCAGAGAGTCTTGCTTTAAAAAGACCACCAGACTGACACTGTTGATTGGAAAATAAAAGAAAGTTAAAGCTACTTTCCCAAGCATTACTAATTGTCTTAGTTCTAATATCTCTTAGAGTTTAGGTACAAAGAACCTTGCGGTGAACTCATCCATCGAAATGAATCATCCATGGATAACTGTGATGTCAACAATACAAATGTCAGCTACAATCAGTGACGTAAAAATCATCCCTGTGTTATTGTTCATTTCAATGAAAGAAATTTAAGGAGACTTTAAAAGATAACAAAGTTGACCCCCGCATACTTGTGGCTCAGCATCCGGATATTTGCATTTTCACAAATGATTTCAATTTTATTCCCCCAATATTTTGAATTATTATTTTTGTTCATATTTGGAGCGGTTGTTTTGTTTTTTCCAATCTCCCCCACCTCACCCTCATTTTTCGTAGAAAATGTCGATCCATCCACTTTCTAATCCGCTGAATCCCCACAAGGGTTGCGGGTGTGCTGGAGCCTATCCCGTCTGTCTTCGGGCAGTAGGCAGGGTACACCCTGAACTGGTTGCCAGCCAATCGCAAGGCAAAAAATATATATTGAATTTTCATCTTTTTTTTTTTTTTTAACAATTTGGCGGGGTTGAATTTTTTTTCAATGCATTCCAGTGAGTGTCAATTATATGGGGATTTTCTAAAAACAACATTCAAAAGCCAGTTTTGGGGGGTTCTTGTCGCATGCAAATGAGTCACCTTCAACTGCGCGGTGAGGCAATGTGAGTATAGCTCGCATTACCCTCTTGAGCAGCAGTGGAGCAGTTTGGAGACCAGAATCAGAATATTACTTTGGATGGGGAAAAAAAAGCAAGTGCAACACTGCGGCTAGCACCCATAAAAATATATTTTCTCTCGTGAAAGCAGCACTTCATCATCAGGCTGCTGAATTACACTTGGCAATTGTACAAAAGCAGGAAGCGTGTGCAAAGACTCCGCACACTAATCAGCAAACACAATGCCCCCCGGGGGAACATCACAGTCGGGATGAAATGAGAACTGTTTGTTTACAGTGACATTTTCGGAAACAGACAGCTCACACAAGATTTTCTTAGTCTGCCGGCACTCCTTAGACAGGCAGTGGAACAAGTCGGTTTTATACAATCATGAAAAAGCGTTAGGCGGCCCGGTGGTCCAGTGGTTAGCGCATCGACCTCACAGTGCAGAGGTACCGGGTTCAATTCCAGCTCCGGCCCCTTGTGTGGAGTTTGCTTGTCCTCCCCGTGCCTGTGTGGGTTTTCTCCGGGTACTCCGGTTTCCTCCCACATTCCAAAAACATGCATGGCAGGCTGATTGAACACCTAAAATTGTCCGTAGGTGTGAGTGTGAGCGCGGATGGTTGTTCGTCTCTGTGTGCCCTGCGATTGGCTGGCAACCGGTTCACGGTGTCCCCCGCCTACTGCCCGAAGACGGCTGGGATAGGCTCCAGCACCCGCCGCGACCCTTGTGAGGATAAAGCGGAACGGAAAATGGATGGATGGATGGATGAAAAAGCGTGCGCTTTTAACCTTTGTGTGACCTATGTCATCATGAGCCAAATTGGAGGGGAAAAGCATACAATACATACATACAGTGCACTGCCACATGTCGCATATTCTTAGTACCTTGGAGAGGCATTTGTGACATCCCATGTTTGCATCTACATAGACAGACAGACAGAGACATAAAAGTAAGTGAGAGAGAGAGAGAGAGAGAGAGAGAGAGAGAGAGAGAGAGAGAGAGAGAGAGAAGGTTCCCTGCTAAGCTGGATCTATTGGCCTGTGCCCTCCTGCTCCTAATCCTGGCTTTCAGCACATGACCCAGCTAACGGTATTAGGGGGGCGCTTTGATTAGTGCCTGCTGCTGTGTGCACAGAGCGGGAGGCAAGGCGGGGTGTGAGCACACGGGGTCCTGTACACTGCAGCAACGGCTTCCTTCTGCTCAGACGTAGACGCACGTCCCGTATTAACTATGCGTCGAACCTTGGCGCGCAAGGGCTTCCCACGGCCGTTTAGCCACGAGGCCGGTCGGATTAGGTCCGCCCAGTCAGTGAGTCAGCGGATTAGCGGCACACTGTTATTTTAAGGTAAAAACTAAGTGTAATGCTCAGAAACGTGCGGCGAGCATTCGCCAAATGGAACGGGTGTCGGTGGTCGCAATAAAGAGAGGAATTTCGCAACTGCGGGTTGTGTGAAGGGGTCCTTGAAGGGAGCAATTTAGGATGTGTGCACGCACATTGAATGCATTTTGATGGTTCACTTTGGCATAGCTATTATCGGATACCATCTGTTTCAATTCATAAAAGGGGCAAGTAGCATTTATAGAGGATATAAAAAGTCTGCGCACACACACGTGTTCTAAAGTTTTTGTGATCGAAAAAAAGTCGAGACCAAGATAAATCATCTCAAAACTTTTTTCCACCATTAAAGCGACCTATGCTGTAATTTATCCAACTCCGTTGAAACAAAAGATGTCATCTTTTCTCGAGTAAGACGGTGTTCACACTCGTGGAACCGCATTTATTTTTCCATTCTCTTCTCCAAAAGATTACATTTGTAAAATTGAGTTGCGCAGGTTTGTAGTTCAGATTGTGATGAAACGATTTAACATCAACCCATTTTTCATACAAGCAAAAAAAAAAAAACTTTGTGTTGCATCAGTGGTGTGTAGACTTTTTATATCCACTGTAAAATGAGCTGAAATGAAATATATCAGACCAAAGTCCATTTGTTCTTGAACCATCTGGTTTAATGGGATTGTCTTGGGCCAAGTGAGCGGTCTGCACTAATATTCACTTCAGCCCACATGTGTCTGCTGCATAGACCAAAGACACAGACCGGCGTTAAAATGACAGAAGGGTGCAGATCATAAAATCAAATCAGTTCTTCTAGTTAAGATCCGGGCGGCTCGGTGGTCCAGTGGTTAGCGCGTTGACCTCACAGTGCAGAGGTCGTGGTTTCGATCCCTGCTCCGGCCTTCCTGTGTGGAATTTGCATATTCGCCCCGTGCCTGCGTGGGTTTTCTCCGGGTACTCCGGTTTCCTCCCACATTCCAAAAACATGCATGGCAGGCTGACTGAACACTCTCAATTGTCCCTAGGTGTGAGTGTGAGCGCAGATGTTGGTTCGTCTCTGTGTGTTCTGCGATTGGCTGGCAACCTGTTCAGGGTGTCCCCGGCCTACTGCCCGAAGACGGCTGGGATAGGCTCCAGCACCCCCCGCGACCCTTGTAAGGATAAAGCGGATCTGAAAATGGATGAATAGATAGTTAAAATCCTTCAGTTTACAACAGGACATATTCAAACCTGAATGTATTCAGATCTGTTGATCAATCTGGATCAGGTCATTATGAAACTTGCGGCAGCCGGTAGACATTTCTACTCACTCATTATGAAACACAAGGCTCTTCAAAATGTCGCCATCGATGTATGTGATTTCAAATGGACTTTCTCGCTCCCTTGTTGCAAAATAAAAATCTGTGGCCAGGAAGTTGCTCGTGAAACTCAACAATTGCAGTCCTTCATCTCGACACTATCAGTGCGGCACAATCGCACAAGAATCCTCCAAGGAATGCACCCCATAATCCTCACAGGAAACCAAACAAACAGCAAAGCAAACAAATCCTCGGTTGTTCCCATCTCGACACATCCGCACACTGACAGGAAAACAGTATTTAATTTCATTTGGTGCTAATGTGTAAACATTATGTTGACAGGCTTAAAGCAGAAGCCTCCGCAGCATTAGCAGTTCTGGTCCTTTTCCCGTACAGCGCTGGCACTATAATAATAACGCGTGAAACATTATGAAGATGTCATCAGGTGTTCAGCATTGGGGGGGGTTGTATCCTGGTGAACTTGCATGACATTCAATCCTGCTCTCTCATTTCACCGGGCTAAATTTGCTCGAGAATAGCGGCGTCACATTTGAAGAAAAGCCGTTTGCTCTTGCATGCTCTCTGTTACCCATCGTGGTCTTACACAACACAAAGATTTTGGCGGTGGTTGTATTTTCCAGGCTGCGTTCCAAATTGATGACCATATCTATGTTTGGAGTATCATCAATCTAAAAAGGTCAAATTATGTAAATTAACGGCGCTAATGGATGAGGGCAAGCATAAGGAAACATGTAACAGTCTATTTATTAATCATACAGTTAGTTCAGTATGAATATCCTTATTAATGCTTTCGGAATAGAGAATTGGCCATTAATAGACTCAGCTATAAGAGCTTAATCACATGATTGCAATGCTGGTATATGATCACAATGGCGTTCTCGGCGTGGTACAAGTAAGCGGACGAAAACGTTTACTTGGAAGGTGGGCGCTTTTCTGACTGTATTTTCGATTGACAATATTAACCCAAAGAAGAATCACTGGGAATAACACAAGACAGACAGACAGATAGCATCTGACCAACAGATAAGGAGAATATGCTACCTGTGTTTTATTGTCCCTTGTACATTGTAAAACGGCCTCTTCCTTTAATTTGTTCATATCTTTATGACACTATAAAGTCTTACGTGAGTTCTTGCGGAGTTGCGGAACAAAACACAAATATATGGGTTCTGCTTGGAGGCATCTGCTGCGCGATTGTTTTTCGGTTTAGGTGTTTCAATCACCTTCTGCATACCTTTATGGGGTCCCGGAGTTTAAGAAAGAGACATGATTAAGAACAGATCATGTCGGAACATAATAAGGCAGTGACTCCATTTGCCACAGATATTGTGTAACATGCGCGTTATGTGATATGAGGACGTGTGGACAGTTTAAATCAGGGGAGGACTAAAGTGAACTCTGCTGCCAGTTAGCATGACAAACTCGGATTTGTTTGTTGGGCTGACGTTAAAATTCAACTTTACTCTTCAGTGCATACCGCATATCTTCATTCCTTCCTTATCTTGAGCCATGCGTAATAAATTGACCGGCGTGCCGTTGGTCTACCACGCTAATCCGGAGCCTCCAAGGTTGCCTGTTGCTGAATTTCACCAGACAAACTGCCCCACCTTCCATCCCCGCCATTGCCCGAGGTGTCGCATGTCTGTCGCTTGCGTTCGTCGTTGCGGCAGGAATGATTTGGCTGGAAATAGCAGCGTGACATGAACGCTGACCTGCGAGCCAGCTGCTCATCCTTACATGGAGCCCTGCCCTGGCCCTACAGTCAAATTCGGTGCTGTACAAGTACCGATGTGACATTATGAACCATAGGGGGCAGGCAACATAGCACACCACAACAGCACGTTTGTGTCACGCAAGAGCGGCAAGTTAAAAATGCAGAACACAAACCTGAGTTATTGATTCAAGACTGATCGCAGAGGCCCAGTTAAGCGTCAATGAAAAGAATACAAATTGATAAGCACCCAATGTAAAACTGGCCCACAGTGCGAATTAATTTCTCCCACGTTCTGAGTTTTGATCGGGAACCATGGATGGCGGAAATTTGGACTCGTTCTTGTTTGTTTTTCAGTCAGCAACAGGCGGACAACAGGCTACCGCCGCCAACAGGACATCTGAGAAACTGCACCTAGAGTGAGAGCAGTGAAGGTCTGTCTTTCAGGTGCCAACGCGATCATTAAGACTTGCCAATAAAGTCAACTAACTAGTGTCAAATAGCTTTTATTTTATTTTTTTCAGGGATGTAGATTTGTTAAGGCAAATACTACAAAGAAGTATAAATAAATACTACGTTATTTTCGATGACAACACCAAGAATAATGTTTCCAATTTTCCGCTCGGTGTTTTCGAGAACACTCCTCACTCAAAATCACCCGGGGGCCCGAGCGGTGAAATCATGACTCATCTGAGTCAACCAAGCCCTGGGCGCTCCCAAAAAAATATACTTGAGGGAAGAATTGAAAAAAAAATAATAATAACGTCTTCACTGGATTGTCTCACAGTTCAGCAGTGGGCCTTGTCATTAGCATGGCTAACACCACAGAGGCTGAAAAACAAGAGAGGCTTTATGCGAGCGTGCTTTGATGGGGACAGTGCAACTCCCAGAAGGCTAACACCAAACACTGCAACACAGCTCTCTCGGACCGAGTCAAAAGGGTGAACTTGAGCCAAAGACACACAACAAGAAAAGATGTAGCAAGGGAAAACAAAAAACAACATTATCCTTTACAGTCATGTCTTGAGTTACCTTCTAGTAGCTGTTTTTATCTGTCAAGATGAAAACAGTAACAATAAAGGAACACAAACAGGAAGGCGACCGTCGCCAGCATGACAACACATTTACCTAAGTGACCACCCTAATTTATTATGTTATTTGTCAGGGGGGAGAGAGAGAGAGAGAGAGAGAGAGAGAGAGAGAGAGAGAGAGAGAGAGAGAGAGAGAGAGAGAGAGAGAGAGAGACACACACACACACACACACACGCACACACACATTGGAAGCATCACGCGACAACAACAGTAGTAAGAACACAAACAGCGTTAATGATTGTGAACGGGCCAGTTCAAAGATTTCCTGGAAGCCACAGCATGCGCAAACCACAAATATTTAACGATCTTAAAAGCCCATTGGATCCAATTTTAGGCTGTGGCAAAACCGAACAAGGACTTTTAAACAACCGATTTGCTGAAATGGTTGTGATTAATTTTAATGATGCCCTGACCCTGAGGAAAAAGCTGCACTTTCTCAGTATTTGTTTTCCACCTCTTTCTGTCACCGCTCACAGCTCGCGCCTTTAATGATGCGCCAGCATCTCAAGATGGTCTAAAAACTTGACTTTTCCAACCATGACTTTTCCAAACATCCGTGGAGAGGAGTTTTTCAGAAGCTGGATTTAAATCAAACATTCTCGCGTACAGTGTCAGTGGACGGAGCTTAACGTTTGACTGACAAATCTTAAAAGGTATTTGTTTTGACAGGATTGTTGCCATTTCCTTCAACTTATACTTAACCTTAACCTCCTGTCGTCTCTTTGTCTGACCTTTGCGAGGGGCGATGCGAAATGTTATCAGATCTAAATGAGCAATGACAAGCAGAACAAAAGAATGCTGCCGTACGCATACGCAGACATACAGTACATCAACATACACACAAGCATGACGATTTCCTCCCTGCCTACGCTGTCATGCGATGCTGACATCGCGATGACAGGCAACGACATAACAGCGTGATTGTGCTCCGAGGACGATGCGGGATGACCAGAGAGACAGACTGTTCGGTGACACTGCCAGACACGGGCAACAAGAAGCCCGCCAGCATCCGGCAGCATTGTCATGGAAACCAGAAGAGAAATCCACTGCCTTTTTTTTCAATCCACTGCCTTTTTTTTCCCATACATCTCCTTTACTTTCCTGTTCTGTGTCGGTCCGTAAGAGGAAGGTCATCCATCTTTTGCCTCGCGCTACGACAACAAAAGCACGGCACATAGCAAATGGTCCAAACCACCAACATATAAGATCATACTAAGACATTGCCATCTAGAAGTAAAAAAAAAAAAAAAACAGCGCTGCTTGAATGTGAATGCAAATGTCTGTGCCTTAGGTGTCTCCATCAAAAGCATTCAGTCACTGTGAAAAAATTAGGCAAATTCTCTAAAAATATTCGCTAAAACAGGTCATTTTGATCATGTATATTTGGATTTTCAGAATCATATTGTACATTTTAAACTGCTTGTTTACCCTGGCACTAAGTGGAGATAGCGCCTTTCAGAATCCCTCTGATGTTTTTTAGTCACATTCCGACCGGCATTTCGTCAATGGTTGCAGAATAAATATTTACACTTAGATTTCATAACGGTCATCATATGATGTGTCGTCAACCTTGATGTTGTCAAGCTTAACACTCCGTCATAATGAAATATCAATTGATATAAAAATCTCTTTGCCATTCAAAATACAAGGGATGTGTTAAACACCACACTGTTAGCATGCTAACTCAATCATGTTGAAAAGGTGACCAAAAGGCATTTCTAACGGCTTAACATGGACTTACTTGAATGAAGATGACTTTAAATCATTTGATGTGTGTCGTCAACCTTGATGTTGACACACTTAACACTCCGTCATAATGAAATATCAATTAATATAAAAATCTCTTTGCAAATTCAAAATACAAGGGATGTGTTAAACACCACACTGTTAGCATGCTAACTCAGTCATGTTGAAAAGGTGACCAAAAGACATTTCTAACGGCTTAACATGGACTTACTTGAATGAAGATGACTTTAAATCATTTGATGTGTGTCGTCAACCTTGATGTTGACACGCTTAACGCTCCGTCATAATGAAATATCAATTAATATAAAAATCTCTTTGCCATTCAAAATACAAAGGATGTGTTAAACACCACACTGTTAGCATGCTAACTCAATCATGTTGAAAAGGTGACCAAAAGGCATTTCTAATGGCTTAACATTGACTAACTTGAATGAAGATGAATTTAAAATCATATTTTTTTGCGGGGGTGAGGGGGGGTGAAATGTGGAAGACAGACTCCAAGGCACCTTATTATGATATTGACTCTACTAGGTAAGATTCACTGCAAAGAAGTCAGAAAGCGACAAAATGATCACAGGGTGAGTTCGACCATCACAAACACTGTCACACCTTAAAAAAAAAAAAAAAAAAAAAAAAAAACGCCAAGCCGGAAGTATCCCTTTCACCATCAGAGAAAAACAACTACAGGTCTGACAGGAAAAGCAAGGCTTGTCAGAGCAAGCAATAAACAACAAAAACAACCGTTGTCAAGAGCAGAAGTTGAAATGTCCAAGACTGTGCTCACACATGTCTGGTTTGGTTTGACTGAAACAAACTGGTGCAATTGGTCTCGTGCGGTTTGTTTGGTCAAGTGGAGTTATTTTTGTCCACTTGGTGTTGCTACGCTCATGTTTTACCCTGAAGTATTTCTGACTTTGATTGTGTGTTAAAAGGCAGGGTCTCACCTTGTGGGTGATGCGTGTGTCAGCTTAACGTATAGTTGTCTGTTGTTAGTTAGTTAGTTAGTTTCATTCACTTCACATGAATAGCTCACCATTCACCAGTAAAATCAGGTTCGGAGTCACTTTAGGAATCAAGTATTGCATTCTGTATTTTCTTAAGTCAACAGACAACGTGGCGCCATGGCGGAAAGTTCCTCCAACGTGTCAGGGTACTGAGAAAGAAAACTGGTCTGAGTCTGCATTCTCAGTGTTGCATTGAACATGAAAACGTTTCACAATGTACTCTCAGCACTTGACCCTCCCAACCCCCACATGCGAGTGCTTTTTTTTTTGTTTTTTGTCAAGACTACTTTCACAGCACTAACAATGAACTACCAAAAATGTCAGGCCGGGTGACCACAGAGGGAGCTTCGTTGACGGCTTCTCATTCATGTGACCCCAGCCAGCGGTGCATATGCTCAAGGAAATGTTTAACCCAAGTTTCAATATTTTTTAATAAATATGTTTTTTGAGTCAATGAGACTTCAGCTGGTTGCAGGTGAACAACCGACATTTTTTTTTCAGTCGTCACATGGAGAAATTCGGCCGCAGCTTTCAGCCCGGACATAGAACATAACATTTATGACCCATTTAGGATATTGTTTCCATCCATCCATTTTCTGATTTGCTTTTCCTCACAAGGTTCGCAGAGCATGCTGGAGCCTATCCAAGCTGCCTACGGCAGGAGGCGAGGGACACCCTGAACCGGTTGCCAGCCAATCGCAGGGCATACAGAGACGAACAAACATCTGCGCTCACACTCACACTTAGGGACAATTTAGAGTGTTCAATCAGCCTGCCATGCATGTTTTTGGAATGTGGGAGGAAACCGGAGTACCCGGAGAAAGCCCGCCCAGGCACGGTGAGGACATGCAAACTCCACACAGGAAGCCTGAAGCCGGAATCGAACCCTGCACTTCTGCACTGTGAGACCAACGCGCTAACCAGTCAACCACCGGGTATTATTTCCAAATTCATAAAATCAATTATTTTATGAGTTTTTAAGACCCTGCGGGAATTATACTCGCCCTACCTGTAAAACTGGTTCTGAGCACACTAATTATAAATTCAGGATTCCAAATAGATTATTTTAGATTCATAAGGGAAGGTGTTGCATGTAAAGTTGACTGGTCCAGAGCAACTTTTATTTTTTCTCTCTCTTATTTATTCCCTCAAACCAAAACCATTACCAAGTATACATTTATTTATTTATCTTTAATATAGTATGCAGGATTCCTGTACTTATTATATTTACATACATACATTTTAAATGTACAATGGATGAGTCAATGCAGCTATGCAGTTGATTGGTGAGAAATAGTGTCAATAGGCTATTGATTCATTGCCTTGTCAAATGCAACCAGTTGCTTGTCATAAAAAAATAAATAATTTAAAAAAAATCCAAAACAGTATGTTGGACTTTTATTCGAAGGGAAGTTGTTTAAATGCTAACCGGTTGCTCTGCGAACTTTTTAGCGTTGCTGTTTAGCCACACTGTACTGTATATGACACCAGGCTTTAAGTTTGTCGTATTTTTTTTGGCATGACCTAACAGGCAGCCGTGGAAGCAAAATGTGTCCTCATCTCACTCTGCGCCTCTTTTATTCAAACAAGCTTGTGTGCAGTTTGTTCTCTATCTGAGTCTGAACATTATGCTCACCCTGGGGAGTCATGCTTGTAGGGAGACCCCGCCCACCACACAGAGGCTCAAATTCATGCCTGAATCTGGCTCTGTTACTCTGTCACTCTTAAAACACGGCTATAGTTTTTTTTTTCATGGAGACATTACATTGTGTCATAAAAAATGAAATAAAAACTTACTTTTCCATTTGGCAAGGATATTTTTGTCAATTTGAGACACCTTAATGAAAACAAGAATATCCAGCCCTTTTAGCGGATACTGATCAACTGTAACTTTTCAATCACGTGATTGGATACTAATTTAAGTATCTCGTATCTCTTAACTCATTTAAGTCACCAAATCAAGGTGTTTACAATGTGAGTTTTATGCAGGGTTATACTGTAGGTTGATTTTCATTGTTAAATATCCATTTTGTAATTCAACATTTTGAAGGGGAATCTCTTTATTTGAATGCCCCTGAACTCACACACTTCATAATTTGACCCCCCTTTTTTTTTATATGACTGTGAAGTTCTACAGGAATCCAAAATCCCAGTGACACCACATCACTTATTAAATAATTCATATTTTTACATTTGACAGCAAATAATTGTTCTTAACCAGGTACTGTACTGCTGTGTATTGTGATTTAAAGATTCTGTGCTTTTTTTTTTTTTTTTTTTTACATATCAAGTGGTTGACTCTGTATAGTAATGCATTGAAAGCACATTCTTTTTAAAATGGCCTGCAAGTGATAAAGGCTTTACGACTGCAGTAACAACTTGTGTTCTACCGGAATAGTAAAAAAAAATAAAATAAAAAATCCATGCATGAGCGTATGCAGGCTTAGAAAGCACCTCGCCGGCTCCAAACCTTTCACCTGTGCGCACAAAGAGAGGATCTGCTCAACAAACAAGAGTGAAAGGGTGTGGGCAAAGGCAAATAAATACATTCATTATTCCTTAACTGCTGTTGAGGAGGTGGATGTTTTGCAGGAAATGAAAGGGACAGGGCCGTGGCATGTTCCTCATCACATCAAACTCATTCATACCGCACTCCGTGTGTGTGTGTGTGTGTGTGTGTGTGTGTGTGTGTGTGTGTGTGTGTGTGTGTGTGTGTGTGTACGCACGCACACACGCATCATAATATGTGCCTATAAAAACGGAAGTCTTTCATCCAACAATCTTATCAGAATGTGCTTTCATGACTGCTTTACAACATATATAGCTTGACAAGAAACAACAATCTATGTCTTTCTGTTTTGGAAAAGTACCCACATGGCCTAAAACATTTCATTCTTTCCAAACACACCTTTTTCTTTGGGTGCAAATAACAGGAAAACCCATTGGTGACTTTTCTTCCTCCCTTATCATTAGATGATGATTAATTATTAACTCACAAACTCCACGCTGACCATCACTCCCCCTGCTATTGCGGAATTACTTTTTTTGTTGGTGTGCATATGGCAAATACCGGTAATGTGATTTCACTCCATCTCCAAAATAATTCAACTATGACTATAACTAAAACTATTCAAATAAACAAGAAGGAAATGAGTTTGAATACTTGAAATGTTAAATCTGCCATCTGGCTGGTGACCAACATAGGGTGTAACTGGCATTGTTCAATTTTGTTTCAGCCAGTGGGGAGTTAGATACAGTAAGTTTGACCATTTGTCTCAAAAGGATCCAACACAGTACAATAGTACTGTTATAAATAGACTGTAATATTCATGCATTTTGTGATTTTCATGCTGCTGTTCGATAGGTTGTGTTGCGGGGTGTTCCTGCTATTCTTTAGACCTCCTGCATACTCACTCCTTTTGTGTGGTGGAAAATCTATCATGTTGACAATGGGATTGGCTGCCTCTTTAGTAGGAGGAACATAATGAATGTCTGGCTCCTCACAACAACACAGACTCCATTAAACACACACACACACACACACACACACACACACACACACACACACACACACACACACACACACACACACAGGGAACACACTTACATGAGCCCAAAGAAAATAAGTAACCCAAACCTCACCCCAATAAAAAGGTTAGCCCAAAATTACAGTAAACTCCGAGCGCAGCCTCGATTAACGAAAAACTGAGAATAAATGATGCGCTGTAAAATGTTTATAATAGTCTACATTAACAGTTTAAACCAGCAATACTACCACAAACTACTCTATGATCCCAATTCCCACAGCAATTCAACATTTTTTTCACCTAATCTTAAAACAAAACCATTAAAAATAAATATGTCAACAGTGCCATGTACATCATCTGCAGCTGTTCAGAATCAATATCCATCCATTTTCTGATCTGCTTATCCTCATAAGGGTCGCAGGGCGTGTTGGAGCCTATCCCAGCCATCTCCAGGCAGTAGGTGGGGTACACCATGAACTGGTTGCCAGTTCAGAATCAATCTTGAAATTAAAATTAAATAAATAAATAAAAATAGCTCATACTCATTAAACATGCTAAAGTGTATTAATATGTGATTGCTACAGATCTTTTTTGGAATTTAGTTGTAACAAGTTTTGCTTTGACCAACCAATCAATCAAATGACCTGCCTGATGACAAGAACATGTAGAGGCATGTCGGAAACTGCACAGGTACACTCAAGTGTAGTCCTGTTTACATGTGATAGTTTCATGAAGCGATAAAAACACTGATTGGTTGCATTTTTGTTGTAATCTTATTTATAATGAATTAAATTATATATATATATGATCAATTAAGTTTACACCACACTAGTTTGGCAGAATTTGATAAAGTCATCACAGTGAACGTTTCAAAGACTGAAAATCAAAATGTTAAATAAGTTAACAACTGTCTTTCATAGTAGTTCATGGGTCGCTTGCCTTAATTTTTCCCATTAGCCATGGGTCGCTTGCCTTTATTTTTCCCATTAGCCAAACACATAAGACTAAAATATTTCTGTATTGTTATATACTGTTTATTTTATTACTGGTTAATTGATTACTTGTGTTTGTTAATAATAATAATAATAATTAAAATGGGAAGAGGACCTCAAAAAAACCTATCACATATTAAAACGCAATTAAGAGTGAGAGAGTGGCAATTTGATTATTTTTCAACATCGTTTGACCCTATTTTTGAGGCCAGCAGTTGTTCCACGTTGGAAAAAAACGCAAATATGTGAATTCGCGAATATACGGGTATGCCATAGTACACATTGCGCATGCGCGAAAATCGACTTGCATCGTCGCCGAACCCTCTTGCGGTCCAACAGAGTGAAATGAACTCGCGTGATAAACAGTCAAACGAACTGGCGACCTAAAACACACACACACAAAAAAACAGCCGAGCGTTCGCCCTTGCTTAGAACGTCCACTTTCCCTCGTTAGTTCCGCCGGCCGCCGGTTCAAGTCCCTGCAGCCGGCGTTTTTGTCCAAAATATGTGCTTTCGTGGGCTCACACTCGGGTTTGGGAAGTCCCGCACGTGCCAGCGCTGGCGTGTTTTCCTTGCGAAGGGACATGCGGGCACACACTAGAAAGAACATCTCGAAATTCAACACGAATGTGTCATTGCGCGTAGAAGAAGCTGCGTGACTTTGAGACACAGCGGCTGATTTGTAATACACGTATACAACACACTCGGCCCAGGGCCCCGTTCCTCCTTGAACGCAGCGCGGACACACAACAAGCTAGCTCCTAATAAAAGAAACACACCCCTTGGCAACAATGGCGGGTTCAAGGTAAGCTCGGACAAGGTACTTACCAACCAAACAAGACACCACCTCGAAGCTTGAGGAAAACTACGCCGCGTCTCCCCTTTCTCACTGTGCGTATGTTGCCCCTAGAGAGGTTCCGGTGGAAAAATGTCACGGATTCCAGCGGTCGGCCTGTCGGGTCGGTCGCCTCCCCCGCCTCGCTCCGCTCCTGTCTCGGATGAGTGATGTCTGTTTGCCCCCTTCACTTGGAACCTCTCTCACGCCACCTTGTTGCCAACGCCGCGTTCTGTCACCTGGCTCTGTGCTTCGACTCTTCTCCGGGCGTTCAGGCGAGCACACTCGCGTTGACAGCTTTGGGATGGATGGAGGAGGAGGAGGAGGAGATGGGGGCCGAGCGTTAGAGGTGGAGAGCGAGTGAGTGGTCATTCTGCTCGAGTGCACAGGGGACTGATAGTTTCGAGCAAAATGACTGTTATACCTTTATATAAAGGCACATTTAATGCATAGTGGTGAGTTGAACCCGATTAGCTGGAGGAAAAAAAAAAATCACCGTTTTTAAGTTCGAGCACTGCAGAGGCTGCAAAACACATTGCCACCCAGTGTGTCGACAATCATACTGATCATAATGATGATGTTTAATCCTGCTAAATGTGCCGTGCAGCCATTGTAGTAGCAGACATGTGCGCAGGGGCTTCTTGTGTTACGTAACCAGTCCAATCGGCCAACAACAGTGTGTGTGTGTGTGTGTGTGTGTGTGTGTGTGTGTGTGTGTGTGTGTGTGTGTGTGTGTGTGTGTGTGTGTGTGTGTGTGTGAGAGGGGAGGGCGGCTGCTTGGTTAGCTGGCAATTAAACATGAAACATGATGACAACACAGTTTCAACATGTACTTATGACATTTAAATTGTATGCGAGAGGGGCAATTAAAGACAGAGTTGCACTAATTACATGACACGTTTGAATATCTGAGGGTACGGATTAGCTCTCATTTATTCATTTTTCAGCCAGTCACTGTGCATTAACGACCATGTAAAGTGATTTACATGGTCGTTAATGCACCTGGCAAATGGGTGTCTTTTTTTTCTTTTTGTTTTTTTCATAGATTTAGATTTTCATTCATTTAGATTGGGCATTTGCGCCGTTGTGGGAGTGACCACGGCCAAGTTAACTGTGTAAATTAACTGTGTGCAAGTGTGCAATGACATGGCTGGTCTCACATTTGGTAGCTGGGTCTTCAGTAGGGTCTTCCTCGACTTAATCTTTCTTTGATCTTTCTTTTTTATACCACCCCTGTCAGCTCACAATTGTAGGAATAAAAACTGTTGGCTATATGTATAGATTATACCAAAAATATACCCCAAACTATGATCTGAACTGTGTATGTACAGGGACATTCAGTGAGTACTCTTCTGTTCATAATCCAGGTTTAATTTAGCTACTCCTCGCCATACAGACCTTTTCTCTTAGTCAATATTCAACCTACCTAGACTGTTAGGAATAAATGAATACGTTGTACAATTTTGTGGAACAAATATTCACATTTATAGGTGAAACACAGGTCAGTGCTTTCTGATGTCGTCTTGCGTTCAGTCCGGGTCAACCGCAATCGAATAAGACAAGGATGACCAGTTTAGAAAATGGATGAAGACAAGACTGTATTGTTTTTGTAAGGGGATTGAATACAAAGTGATTTTTATACATCATTCCCAATCTCAAACTATAAAAATGGCTGATGAGCACTCTAGAAAAATACCCCCCCCTTTCCTTTATACTGTATAACGGCAGTGTCTTGTTGAGACATGACTTTGTTCCATTCAGAAGTTGGGTGGAACAAATTACTCGTTGAGTATTCACCCACGCCTGTTGGGTGGGCGAGTTCCACACGGGATTTAGCGAGACGTCTAATTAGTCCAACGTGCCGGGGCTTTGACCAAAACAAGTGGACCGAAACAGATCCTAATGCTAAATTAAATTGAATATAAAGGACAAAAACATATTTAGTTGTTTGATCCCCAAAGGAAGGACTGGAACATTGAAATTAATCCATTCTAGGGTCAAACTGTCAGCTTTATTAAACTGTGTGAAGTAACATTTAAAATTTTAACAACCAAATCAAGTGTGAAAATAATTAAACTTTGGTACTCGAGTACAATTTTTGGCCACTGATATCACAAAATAGAACAAAGAAGGAAAAAGTGAGAATGGTGTATCCATGCTCTTCGTGACACTGCGTTATTTCTAAACATGTTCTGTGTTGATGTTCTTTCCTCTGAGCACTGCAACTTGCTTCCAGATGAGTGGCGGTCACTGCAAGTGATTTCACTGGTGGATTTAGTCTGGTGGTAAGGAGAAAAAGGACAAGTTGAGTTCATACGGCCTACAACGCGGTGGCAAAATGAAGAAGCAGTGTGATGTGTCATGATGTCACGTTCCTCCCAACTTCAAAAAGCAAGCTCGCACTGGTCTGTGCCATCATGTCAAAAGGCAAAAGTGAGTCACGTTTTGAGTGAATAAAGTGCTTGCCAAATGTAAACACTATGTTTTTTTTCTATTCAGGCTGACCTCAACTTTCCCTGTTTACTTAAATTGTTTCAAGGGAACGGCTTCCTCTTTCTCATGTGGCCCCAAAAACAACCTATGACCATTGTACACAACGGTGCGGTCAGTGCAATTTCTAAATGAAAGAATACAGTCAAAGATATATATTTAAACATCACAGGACAGGTCAAGTCATTTGGAATTGAAGTCTCTGGAAAAATAATGACCAAAGTTGCAAACTCTTTGGATTTCTAATTGCTTTTTGTGATCATGACTGCGTTCGTGTACTTACTCACACAAGGGCAAATGCCTCCAGCATCCTTTATTTAGTCTCTTGTCTAGGCAAGCCTGTGGGGTGTGGTGTGTACCACGTTTTATCAAAACAAACCCAAGCCTCAAAACAAACCTCACAACGGAACACATTTTTCGAAACCTGCATTCAGTCTCAAGTCAAACAAACATTTTAAATAGCATTTTATGGATTCGGGCACCGGCTTCCTCAAAAAGGACAGATTCTGCTACTGCACCTCTGTGGGGTTTGCATTCTCTCACAATACTTTTGTGTTGTTTCTATCCCAACATCCAAAAATACTTACACGTTAGGTTCATTCTGGTCTTAAATTGGCCATAGTGAACGCTAGTGCGAATGATTGTTGGGCTACAGCTCACCTGCTACCCTAATGAGGACAAGCCATTAAATGACAAATGGATGGCTTTTATGAATCAGAATATATGTGAACAATTGAAGTTATGTAAGATTGTATGTCATGCTTTCTTGAACATGCAACTTAAAGGTTTTTTTTTTTTCTGTTAATCAAGAAGCCTTCCTCGTTTATTTCACCCAGATAATTGAATTGCCACTTTGTTATTCTCCTCGGGAATGAAAGGCAACATAAAAATGTCTTCTGGGCCATTTGAACGGATAGTGGTGGCAAAATTGTGTTCAGATGGGACACCTGATGCTCCAGGGAGGAGAAAGGAGAACTTGGATGGTGCTCCTTGAAGAGAACATCTTTGTTGCCATCTTGTGGGGGGAATATGACTTGTCCAGTATTATTACTGTACGTATATATACTGTATCTGTATATTTTTGGATCATTTGCAAGAATACAATGCTTGCCACTATATGTAGATGATAAAGAATGGACTAAGATATATCATATTTTGACCGTTTTTCATTTTCTGCAAATAAATGTTCCAAGTGACAAAACTTAATTTGTAATTTGAGAGTTATGTTGTCAGTCATTTATAAAATTTGGCAAACTGATAATTTTGCAGTGGTCTCTACAGCTAACGAAAAGCTAGTAATTTAACAAAAGACGTCTCTCAATAAAGCCCACATTTAATCTCCACTTATTATTTCCTACTCGTAATATTGAGCAAAATTACAATTACAAACTACCACAGATTAAGAAAATGTTAGTTTGATGAAAAAAAAGTATCGTGATTTGCTGAAGCATACGGGCTACGCCATCTTTTAAATTCAACAAATTTAAAAGGCTTTATTTTAATGTGACCATTTACTTTTTATTTACACCTATATAATAGTTATATTATCTGTAATAGTATTTATTCGCAGCTAAATGAGATGAATGTGTATCGTCAACTAGCGCCTAGCATGGGTAAGCTTCCCAGTAGTATGTCACTATGACAACGCTCACGCGCTCACTCGCGCGCGTGCAAACATGGCCGCCTCTGTATCCCCGCTACGGTCCTACTGGGCGCTTTGTAGCAGGTTGGCAAACCCCCACCGCTCGTGCCGGGCCAAGCTTCGGACACACAGAAAATGGGAGAATCAGCGGAGACACCTGCACCAGTCTGCGACGAGGTAAAACGACACAAAGTGTCAGCCTTTTTGAATAGCATGCGGGCGTTACTCTGAAGCGGACGTTGATGGAAGTGGGGCTGGGGGATGGACCTGTGAATGACATACGGCTCCACCGCAGACACTGCAGGTGCTGTGTTTGCAGGCGATTCGTAGTAGAATCACGTTTGCCAACTAAATCATTACATAAGGGCAGCAAATGTGACCGCTTGACGCGTGAGAGAACACACCGGCCGCAGTCACAAAGCCACATGGAGGTGCAACCACTGTCAGAAATGACTGATTACTGCGGGGGGTTGGATCAAAGAAACCATTAACCACTGCAGGCTAACCTAGGCTAAGTGAAGTCTTATATTACTGTTTTTTTTTTCCCCTCATTATAAGTATTTATCCATCCGATTCAACATGATCGTAAAAGCATAAAAAGATGCATGTACAGAAATCTGAAGCTTTGTTGTTATTATTTTTGTTATTATTATTATAAAAACCTGCTGCAATTATGACATTGATGAAGGATACGTTATAAATCATTCTCATAAACTGTTCGCCTTGGACTAATTGACTCTTCCGGGTATGGGCAACTGGATTCGGCAGCATAAAATCCTGATCGGAACAACCCGAGTTTAAAATATTAATGTGCCACTTCTTTATTCTTCTACTCATCCCAAAATCGAATATGTCAAGCAGAATAGTTATCAGTGCGTCACTGTTTCATTTTAGGATGCATCGCTCCACAATCTCCACTTTGCTCGAGTGCTCTGTTTCCTTGCTGCCTTCAGCGTTCACTCAAATCACAATTTGTCCACTTTCGATGGTCAACAGTCTCATGCACAGGTAGAAGAAGAGATCCTGGTGCGTTCAGTGCAGCGTGGTTTTCAGAGTTTCCCGGAGTACGATTTTGAAGTGTCAAACCAAGACATGCAGAGCCAAGCCAGTAAAGTGTGGGAAAGTGGTACAGTTTACTGCTGTACACTAATCTCATAGATTTTTCATAATACAATTTATATGAGTTCCGTTAGGTTGTGAGTTTTTCGACTTACAAGCTGGTGGATGATCCAATTTTTGTGCTTTTTACATGCAAAATTTTGATTTGCGAATGAGCTTGAGGGGTTCAGCCACTAGATGGCGGTAGTCAACTTCACACCGTCCGGCCACCATCATTTCATGTTGTTACCGTTCAGTGACAGTATAGGTATAGGTGTTTTATGTTAGCCTGCACATTTTTATGTGCTGATATTTTGCCAGTCAGTCAAGCACAACAACAACAAACCTTCATGTTTTTTGCTAGAAAGCAAAACATTGTCAAGAAAAGCCCACTAGAACTTCAAATAGCAGCACTTGTATGCTGACTCCCACGAGTTTGAATGTACTGTAATTGGTGAATTCTGAACACAGCCACATCTCAGTTATGAGAGGGCGTGCAGACTTGTGCAACGACATCATTTCTGTTTTTACTTCGCCTCTCAAAAAGACTTTTTAAAAAATAACTGAGTTTAGCTGTTTGTAGCCTCCAACATTAATGGTTGAACACATTTTGGAATGTCTTATCATGGTCTTATTTTCCACTGTATATTACAAAAACCTTGAAAATGAAAACGGGTGTGTAGACTTTTGTTTTCTAATGTATACTGGGGCTGAAGAAGTCAATGTAATGCCAGCCAAGGACTAGAAATAATTTCTAAGCTGCATATGTTTTTGCATGAAAAGATGGAGATGCATCTGAAAGTGAGAAAAGAGTGGCTGACAAAAAAGGGAACAAAAAACAGTGACAAATTAGAATTTCTGTGAAAGTTTATTTAAAAAAAAAAAACAATTGAGGGAAAAAAATGTTGGAATGCTACTTTTAAGACCACTATGTGAATTAATGGCATTTCCATTCATTTCACATGGGAAGCTTTGAATGCACTATGAACAAATCGAGATACTACAACCTTCATAACAGTGCTAAAAAAAATTACATTTCATTCCTTTCCAGGCATGCTGCCGTTGTGATTTCAGGGGCGGCGATGGCTCGTCAGCTCCACAGAGAGATCCAACGTGACGTGGAAGAGCTCGTCGCTCAGGGCAACATGAGACCTCATCTAGGAGTGGTCTTCGTGGGGGATGACCCGGCCAGCAGGACTTACGTTAGGAACAAAACACGCGCTGCCAGCACTTTGGGTCAGATGTCACACCTTTCTAAACACTGCATGACAAACGTACAACACTGAGATGAAAAGTCACACAGCCGCTGGCATGCTTGGACACGATAGATAGTCCTAGATAAGTGTGGCTTTTAGCAACAAAACGTATCCACAAAAACAAGTTAACACGCTTTTTGCAATCCAGGTATTTCCAGTGACACAGTGTTGCGGCCGAGCTCGGTTTCTCAGCAGGAATTGCTGGATCTAATAGACAAGATGAACCGAGATTGGCGGGTCAGCGGACTGTTGGTGCAGCTGCCACTTCCTGGTAAACATGCACGCAAATGTGTGCTCACTTGTGGAGGTAGTTCCTTTATAGCCGTGATTCCCAACTAGGGTTGCAAAGTGTTTCCAATATATTTCCGTCAAGTTTCCAATACATTAAATATAACTTTTCAACAGATGTATTTGTCAGTATAACTTAATCTTGTTTGAAATATTTTCTTGAACGAATCAATTCAATTCAGAAAGGCGCCATGTGTGAAATATGTCCATGTCTCATCAAAGGTTGGCAAACGCTGCTTTTATCGTACGCCGAAAGAGTACAAGACAATGCTTGGCATGGACTTAAATAAAACATCCAGACTCGACAGATGATCAATCGAGAGCTGCCTGTTTTCTTAGAGCACATCAACGAAAGAGCAGTGTGTAACGCCATCGCTCCAGAAAAGGACGTGGATGGCTTCCATATCGTGAATATCGGCAAGCTGTGTCTTGACCAGAGATCCATGGTGCCTGCCACACCTGCAGCTGTCTGGGAGATCATCAAAAGAGCAGGTAAACCGACATAGCCCATCATTTCACAAGGTAACTATTAGTATTCCACAATAGACCCCATGTAAAGTATAATTGACTGGCGATCAGTCCAGGGTGTACCCTGTCTCTTGCCCAAAGTCTTTCACTGGGGGGGTCTTTAAAGGACAATTGCCCTAAAATATAAATGGATAAATGTAATAAAGTGGAATATTCGTACTCGTCTCCAGACACCCTGACACTTGTGCTGTCTTACTATAGGACGTCCGCTAGATGGCGCCTGATTATAGTTGTTCGCCCTGCAATTGACACCGACACAGAGATTTTTTTTCTCTAATTTCTGTATTCTTGCAGACTACATTTATCGCAGGTTAAAACCTTTTTCGAGATCTTTTTAATTTTTCAAAATCTTTGTTGTCATGTGGAGTTGAGTGACCAAAATTAGCTGGGAAAGACTCCAGCTCTCCCTTGACCCTGAACATGCTAAACAATAACAAATGAATACTAATGATGGTAGTCATTGACAGAACCCATTGTGACTTAAATATTTGATAGTTCTCCAAAAGCTTTTTCTTTTTCGAACAACCTTTTCACGTGTGCATGTAAAATATGAAATAAAAGTCAATATTGGATTTTTGCTGCTGTCATTGGATGCTTATCATACTGTTCCTCTTTCATCCTTGAGAGGAAGGACTCGGACAAATGTGGTTAAAAAAAAAAAAAAAGAGAGAGAGAAATGTATTACTTCACCTTCATAAAATTTTAGAATTATTTTCTCCCTGAGGTGCCAAGCATAATTCATTCCCAACTATTTCCCCTTGAAAATGTGACGCGCAGGTATCGAGACAGTGGGAAAGAATGTGCTGGTTGCTGGACGCTCCAAAAATGTCGGGATGCCCATCGCCATGTTGCTGCATACCGATCGGAACCATGAGCGCCCTGGCGGTGAGTGTGTGTGATTGCATTTGGGTAATGTGCATGTCGTGTCAACAGAATCCTTATTGACAGTAAATAAAAGAGAGCAACTCCCACAACCCGAACTAAACCATCATCATTGATATGTGGCAGTGATAATATTCTGTGCAAATGAGCCAGCATTTTACAATAAAACCTTCACCGAAAAAGCCTTCTTGAACGCTAACAAGGCTTAAATTCAGTGAGACAAAAATTTTTTTTTCGTCTGTCTTAGGTTTCATTCTCAAAATATAATATCTGGCCACATGTAGACAAATTTATCGTTTTGTGACAACTTTGCAGCGGGGGGCTTCCATTTTCGAATCATTTGAGCAGATCTGTTTTGATAGATGGGCTATGAGCTAGCATGCAATCAATGAGCTGCTTTTTTTTTTTGTCTCCGTTGATTTTATTTTTTTTAACCTCATGAGGCAAAAAAGAAGATGTTAGATATTCGCCCAAAGTTCCCGTGAGACGGACAATTCACAGAAAATGACACGCAGCCAGATTTAATCCTACTTTTTGTAATTTTGCACTTACAATTAAGAAATTAATGAAAATGATGCTTAAAACATTGCCTGTACATGGTGTAAAACGGTTTATGGTGATGGCAGTTTGACTCTTGATTTTTTTTTTTTCCTCTCCATTCACAAAAGCCTAATCATGGATGCAGACAAATACTTTCAGCTGTTTCTGGAATGAATAAATGTAAGGAGGGGGGAGGGGGGGGACCTTCCAGAAAGGTTCCACTCAATGACAGTTCGGTGGCTCGAAGAGCCAAGTTAACGCTTACTAATGTGCCAATTACTGGCGCGATCCAAAATGCGTCCCGGAGCTCGTTATGAATCTTAGAAAATAGTCTCATTTAAGACTTGTAGGCCTCCAATCTTGCCCCATCCCTAAAACTACTCATATTTGAAGTGAGTAAATTCAGATTTTTGGCAAAGTCATTGGTATAGGTGATAACTTTTACCTCCACTAGGACTTAAATGAGAGGTTGGCAGTCCTTTCAATGCGACGACAACAGTAAATAAAGCCAACTTGAAGCCGCAACCTTGTTATTCAGACGCTTCTGTTAAATCTCATCAAAATTCCTTGGGTTGACCTCGCAGTACCTGACGGAGGCCATTTTTTATAACCTGCCACCTTTAGTTCATGTTCATCTTGGGCACGAGATGGTATGTGAGAATCAAAGTCACATTTTCTAAGCATATCTTTATTAGTCATAATAATTGAGCATATTTATCCACTTTATAAGGGCATTAAATAAAAACTCGTGTGATTCATCACAATTAATCAATCACGTTAAGTTTAATATTTCAACTTGGGACATATTTCATAATTGTTCACTTCCGCTTGTGCTGTCGTATGTTTACCGGAAAGAAATGCCAGGGAGTGTTTGTGTCAGGGTGGGGGGGACTCAAACGGATCAGGCGACCGTATAAGGTTGCAGGAAGTTGGCAGGGAATTCGGAGAAGTATTTACAGGAAATACCTTTTGAGGATGAAGCAACGAGAAGATGTGATTTTAAGGCATCGCACTGTTACCACTACTATCCACTTCCTGGCACGACGGCGAAAGTCTGAAAACAAGAGCGCGTTGCAGCTTATAGGGAGCACATTTAGATGGTTACCATTGATCAGTAAAATGAAGCGTTAAGAGTCCAGGCATCTTTCCATTGCAGACGTTTGTGTTAGCTCTGTCACATCCAACGTGCCTTCCCCACCACATCCTCGCGAACAATCTACGTCACCAGCTATACATCAGATAGACGGAAAACACGGATTGACCCTGCGAGAGTTTGGCCTCATTTATGTGCAAGTTGTCCTTACTTGACAAGGCAGCAAAAACTTCAGTGTTGTATGATTATATAACATCCATCCATCCATTTTCCGATCCGCTTATCCTCACAAGGGTCGCGGTGGGTGCCTGAGCCTATCCCAGCCTTCTTCGGGCAGTAGGCGGGGGACACCCTAAACCGGTCACCAGCCAATCGCAGGGCAGATTATACAACATAGGGAAAGAATTGAGTCGGATTTCAATAGTGAAGCTGAACAAAACACCGTGTAGAACGCATCAACTCAAAGACTCCTGAAGTTGTAAAATTCTCAATATGCATGAATTTTTATTTATATAGCGGGGGTGTGGGGTGTGTGTATCACTTCAACCAAGAAATAACGAACAAACCCAACAGTGGCTGTTCATTAATCAACCTGAACACTACTTTTGTCACATTATTACGTTCGGCCTGAGGTGCAAAACGCAACAACGAAATCCTTTGTAAGACATCAAAAACACAATAACCAGTGCTGTAGTGATTTTGTGTATACCTCTGCCAAGGCTAAACTGGTAATAAAAAATGAGTTATTATATGAGAGCGCCATCTATATGACTGTCTGTTTTGTCCCAGTACTCAAGTATAGGTTAGTTGGCTACTTCCTGGTTGAATGAGGATTATGGACTGATGAGAGAAGCTATTATTACTCTGCGAGGTGGATGATTTGTAAATATTAAATTCTATATTCCTGTATCCAGTTCACCATTTTCTCCCTTGTCTCATGCATCGACCGAGCCTTCAAAAGGCTTTGCGGGAGGTGTTTTTGCAAAATATGTGTCATTGATTGGTTTCTATGTCAAACGAATGCCATGAAAAAGGTACACATACACACAAAACAAAACAAATGTGGTTGGCCGAAGACATTTGCACTCCACAATAGTTCTTTGTTTGCATTTTCACCTCTCATTCACTCACAGGCACACCACAGGTATGCGATGGGGTGGCGGGGATGTGCTCCGACTTGCCCTTGCTTCCGCCACATTCCGATTTCCCTTGAGCCTCTCCTTGCGTGATCCAGTTTCTTATCCATCGCCGCAGGCCTAAACTCCCGGTCACTGAGCCTCTATGACTGAAGGACACGCATACCATTGAGGGGAGAGAGAGAGAAAAAAAAAGAAAAAGAAACATCTCATTGCTTTCATCGCAACCATTGTGCAAATTGTGTAAACGTTTTTTGAAGCCGTGTGTACTTAAGGATGGATCAATGCTTTGCGAATAATGAAAACTGTGACAGTCGAGAATATGTTTGTCTATTTCCAGATCAAAGTTTTTTCCTCACGTTCCCCGCCGCTTTATCCTGACTCAGAAAGTTTCGGTTAGGAGTGCTCGGCTTGACTCATTGGGGCCAATTAGGAATAGGCGTTGCCGCCATTCAAATTAATTGTCAATGTTTCATTCAGTCAAATCCTTCCACATCTCCTTCAGAAAGAACAAATGATAAAAAGCAGAGCATTTGAATCCAAAAATGTTTATTCAGTTTAGTGTTTGCTTTTGCGGGTTTAATTGTATTTGGGATTTTGAATATAAGGTTGTTTTTTTTTTTTTTTTTTTTTTTTTTTGGGGGTTTTTAAATTAAGGTTTTTTTTTTTTTTTTTTTTTTTTTTTTTTTTTTGTCTCTTCTTCAATGGGGGCTCCAAGAAAATGTCATTGTTCCTCTGATTCCGGTCTTGTGAAAATAATAAATAATAAATAAAACTTTTAAAAAATAGAAGTAAAAGTCACCTGGTAGAATATTACTTGAGGAATTCTTAAAAGTATCTTGACGCTTACTGTGTTGGGTACTAATTCATTCACTGTCAATTAAATATTAAAAAAAAATGGACATTAAATCCCAGCGACATAAGTAATTTTCTGGTATTGTATGTACTTAAGTATTGGAACTAAAAGTTTAAAAAAATTGTGGATGATTAGTTATTTAAATTTATTTATTTATTTATTTATTTATTTATTTATTTATTTATTTAAATCCATTTTATTTATTCAAATCCAACGTGTATTTATTGAGTTTACCCAGGAGCCGGGAAGGGGAGACTACCGTTGCGCCCATATAAAGACTTCCTGTTCAATTGTGATGTTCTGTTGAATTTATGACATCCTCTTACCGGCACCCCTCCCACATCAGTTCAGGCAGGCTGACTGTTCTGCTATGTGCTCTGCATTTCAGGCAATTACGTCAACGCACGTTCTCGATTTTATTTTATAGGAGCAAAGGTTAGGGGAAAATGTATTAGAGTTGAAGTCGTTATTTTATTTGGATCATGCCGTAGCATAAAAGTGAGTGAAAGATAAATTAACAAAGTAAAGTACAGATCGCTATTAAAAAAAAACAAAAAACGTTCAGGTCCATTTATGATGCATGAAAGTGACAACACATTTGAAGCAGTCGTACAGCACAGCAAACTACAACCACAATAATATTCTGCGCATTGTTAATGGTTTCACTCGATGTCTCTGGATTTCATTTGGTTTCCAAGTTGTTTGGTTGATTTATCTTCATTTCAGGGGACGCCACAGTGACCATCGCTCACAGATGTACACCAAGGGAGCGGCTCAAGGAGCTAACCAGCCTGGCAGACATCATTGTGACCGCTGCAGGTGATTCAATGACCAATTGGTTTGTTCATTTGGGAAAACTGCTCACCAACCACCGCTCCATGTCTCGTGTTGAAACAAATCCACTCTCATCCTCACCCCGCCGTTCGTCTAAGTGGCGCGGAGAAAGTTAAGCTGTTGCCGAGTGACTTGAGAGACTCAAAGAAAATACACGCTTTGGTAGTTCATCCATATCAGTCATGTCAGTGGGCGTCGTGTAAACTTCCACCTTAAGTGATGGAGTGATGGGAGTGTTGCACGGGACTTAAGAGATGACGAGAGAAAGGAAAACAAGTTGATCTTTTGTTACATACTATTCTTCGGCTATGTGTGTGTGTGTTTAGGTGTTCCCGGTTTGATCACAGCAGACATGGTGAAAGAAAGCGCCGCGGTCATTGACGTGGGCATCAACCGCATTGTCGACCCCAAAACGGGGAAACTGAGGCTCATCGGTGACGTGGACTTTGAGGGTAATTACTTGGTTTGAGTTTTTACTTGTGAACACACTCGCACACATGTTAAAGGGATCAACAAAAAGTGGACTGCAAATTAGAAAAGGGAAATTAATGAGGTAGAAGATTGCTGTCTTTGATGATGCAATGGCTTAATGGCTTTTTTTTGCCCCCCCTGAAAATGTTTTTTCAAAATGTGAGCGTTGACCTAATTCAGCGATGTGATACTGGAGTTTGTGTCAAAATCCAGATGTATAGAGGGAACCCCGGCTATACTTACGTACTGTACTTGCCTACAGATGCCACAAGATGGCAGCAAAGGACCACTTTTCGTATAAATGAAGGGCATCAACTGTTTCAACAGTTATTTGGCTGGAGGCTAGGTTTAAAAAAAAATTAATAACAATAGGCGAATTTGTGAACGCTAAAAGAAATGAATGAATGAAAATGCAAAGTTACATTTGAAAAGATTTTTTTTTTTTTTTTTTTGGTCAAAAGGACCAATAAAGGCTCCAGTTTTGACGAAATTAGACTTCTCTGTCAATTATTTAAAACAAGGAAGGGCAAGTACCAACACCAGGTATCAGTATCAGGCCAATACAGGCCTTATTTCAAAATTATTTATACGTCATGAGGATTGAATGAGTTAATAGTTCTGGCTCTCCAGGGTTTAACTAGCTGCGCTGTGATTTGCATCGGAGTTCGGTCCAACTCTGTTGACCTCACACACACAAGGATTTGTGATAAATATTGAACAGGTTTAACATTTATAATCGTTTTAAAATTGGGCAGGGAAAATCACCACCGCCGTATAATCTGTCGGGACCATCTTTAGAGACTGCGTATGGTCGTAAATGGGGTGAAATTATTCATCGGTATGGGCGTAGCTCACGTTAGCGGCTAAAAAAATGACAGGAAAAAAGAGGGTTGGCCTCTGTTTCTGAATTGCGGTGTTTGTCACCCTTGTTGCAGGTGTAAAAGAGAAGGCCAGCTTCATCACTCCCGTTCCTGGAGGTGTGGGTCCTATGACGGTGGCCATGTTGATGAAGAACACCGTGACCGCTGCCAGAAATGCGCTGATGCATTAGCATGATACACAACGTGATGCACACACACTTTCTGGAGACCTTTTTTTTTTTTACCATGACGTCACAAAAAAAAAAAAACTTCCGGGTGGCAAAAGATCCAACGATTTCTAATCTCACAAATGAACAAACGTTGCCAAGTCATTTGAGGGATTGCGAAACCAGAGGAAATTACTGCAGCGATGGTTTTCGCCTTCGACTCGACTACCATTGTTTGAATTTGTGACATGTCAGTCGAAAATATGCTCCGTAAAGTCAGTTGCTTCCAAGGGAGATGGAACGCAGAAGCCAATTCAAAAATAGAAGTGGTAGAAATTCAGAAAATGTCAACATGATCATTGATCTGGCTAATTCAAGGACTTTTATGTTGCTTGGATTCAAAGGAGAAATCGAGTCAAATAATGTCTTTAAAACAATATATTCTATGTGGCCCCACTTGTCTAAACGCGCTATTCTGATGATGATGATTTGTTTGCATTCATCTCAGAGGGCAGCCATTTTGCCACTTCCTGTTGACCGAAAATGACATCACCATTGCTCCGGGAACCACCGCTAGCGGCTCAGCTTGCGAACGTCACGTGACCAAACTCAGAAAACAGGTGAACCGTGATTGGTCTTTACCTGAACCTTAAGCAACCGTGAGGTCATTTTCAGTCCACAGCAAGTGGCAGTACGAAGCAAGATGGCCGCCCCCTGAGATGGATAATGGTGGATGTTCATGCTTAATTCACATTACACAAACGCAGTATTAATCAGAATACCGAGTCTCGACTAGTGGGGTCATTTAGAACATGTTATTGGGGGGGAATGTTGCGTTTACTTGCCAGACTTGCTCTTTTAACAGTGAAATGGTTAACGTATTGTACCTTTCACATTAGCGAGCAGGCTAGCCATTACGTTTTGCTAAATTACTCGAAACCAAACAGTATACATGGCTGTGTGAAAATGCCTTCCACATACCCGTTTGCAGGTGGCTAGCTCACTTGTAGCCTGTCGCGATCTTCACTGTACAACTGTTAGCAACACTACTCGATGTATCCTCCCCACACAGATTCCACTGGATTGATTTTTTTTTAAAGTATTTTTTGAAAAACTAAACCTTTTGGGTTCATCAAGTTATTTTGGGTTCATCAAGTTATTTTCCCTTGTTTTCAGTTAATTTCAGTGGTAGTCATTTTTTTTTCTGCCACCTGGAAGTACTCTGGTGCCTATTGTTTACAAACATTCTGAAAAGCTATACAAAGCATCGAGACTCCACACCTGCTTACTTGAGACATTTATACTATGTTCTTTTTCTTGGCTTGTTTGTAATTACTTATTTATTTCTTCTTATAAGAGTTCATATTTTTTCTACCAAGGACATTTTGGGTTTCACGGAAAGTGAAAATGAAATAAAGCGTGCTTCGGATGCTCTCAAAAAAAAAGGAGTGTCATGTTTTCAAGTGCCAAGAGTGGTCATAAAGCGCACGCCGCGTTGAAACGAGCCTCCGGGTGATTCCGCCCCCACAACAACTCTCCTCACGCTCACCACCTCAGCTGGACCTGTCTGTGCATGCAAAGTACGTGGGAATAAAAGAAATGTGATGTAAGTTTTTTTCTTTTTTTTTGGAGTGGTGGGGGTTGAGGAAGCTGTCTCAGTTCTTTGGAAGCTTTTTTTCCTCAATAAGTTGTGATGGAAAAAAAACCTCCCCGTGGTTGGTAGCTCGACGTATATAAATTTCAGAGGATGTTCAGTGGCACTGCATCGCAGCAACGATTTTAAGAGCGAGACGAAATGTTAATGCAGAGCCTCAAAGAGGGTGAGTTCTTCGTTTGTCAGTTTGTTTGATATGAAAGTTAAAATACTGCAGCTTTGCCTTTATGGTTTAAAGATGGAATTCTAACAGTTGCTCTTTTTTTTCCCTCCCCAGGCGTCCTTTCAGCCATCCTTCTTCTCCTGGCAGCGTCGGGACAGTCGGCACAAACCACAAGTAACAATCACTTCTTCGACGTTCCATTTGATTTCATAGAGAACTACAATAATAAGCATTGCTAAACATCCGAGAGGGTCAGATAAAGCTGACGTCCGCCTCAGACTGAGGTTTGAACATTGTGACTTATGGAGCGAAAACAGATCCCAACAATGATAAACCACGTTCAATGAAAAGCTTCTCTGACAAAAATGGATCAAAACTGAGCATTTTTATTACAACTCTTGTATCTCATTAGTGTGATGATGGGTACCTCTCTGAATGTATTTCAATGCCAGTACGTATTTATGAATTAGAACTGATAGAACAGAAATTGGAAAACACGCTTCCCCAGTAGTTGTGGATTTTTATTTTTTATTTTTTTGTTCCATCCATCCATATGGATATACCACCATATACACGTGTATGGTGGATAACAATATTTGCTCTGTGCAGGCAGCACAGAGGATCCTCTGCTTTTGAGTTCCCACAGGCCGTGTGGAAGCCAAAACCAGCACTTCTGTCTAAACGGCGGCACATGCATCTACCCCCAAGATACCACCAAACCCTTTTGCATGTGAGCTCACAAACACACACTTGAACCGACACATCCGACGAACTCGCCTTCGTGTCGGTTTGTGTTGTCTCTCTCTCTGTCTCCCTGGAACGCGCTTACCCATTTTCCCCTGTGCAGCTGCACATCTGGCTTCAGCGGAAATCGCTGCCACTACGACCGCAAAGTGGACACCATGTTCTCTCAAAGTCACATTGCTGCGGAGCACCTCATCTCTCTCAGCTGCGGGGCGGCCCTTCTCATCTTCATTCTGCTCTTCATCACTTATTGCGTCGTCCGCACGAGGTGAGTAGCTTTGTGACGTGGATGAATCATGCATCGATGCAATCATTTGGCGCCTTATCGATTGTATGATTTATGGAGAGTGGTTAGTACATCCACCGTCTTCAAGTGAGACAGATGAGTCCAACAAATGTTTTTATTGTTTAGTATGAGTAATTTTTGGGCTTTTTTGAACAGCCTCTCTGTGGTTTGATGCCGTTGTTTGTTCACGACTTATTTTTGAAGCATGATACTTGTTTGCTTTCAGGTGCAGAAAATCTGAAAAACAAATGGAATCTGCACCAACTGAGGTTACAGTGTGACATCCTCCCGATATGTTCATCAACCGTCTTCATCGCTGCTGCATTTTAGCATACATAAGAGACATAGAAACAAACATTTCTTTTCATTTGCACAAAGCGACCGTCAGTAATGTTTTCTACCAATCACAAAACACACAAGAGTAATGAAACGCTGTGCGATTATAATTTAAAGTACATGAAAATGTGAGTATTTATTGTTATAACTTATTTTATGTTCAATGTATTTATTTTTTTCTAATAAATGAATGACTTTTTAACTGTATCTTTTTTCCCCCCTAACTCACCCTCCCGCCCACCTTTAGTCACACTGAATCAATTTTTGCATTATTTTATTTTAATATTAAAAAATGGCAGAATTCACTTACCAAAGAACTTGAATAGAATGTATTTTTATACAGTTGCATCTCAATAAATGTGAATATATTCTGAACATTTATTTCAGTTGTTTATTATGAAAGTGAAAAACATTTATTTCAGTTGCTTATTATAAAAGTGAATCTCATACAGACTCATTCAATATTATAAAAGTGAATAACATTTATTTCAGTTGTTTATTATAAAAGTGAATCTCATACAGACTCATTCAACAGGAAAAAAAAACTTTTCAGAAGGACAATTGTTATTTAATCTTGATATTAACAATGATTCTTGATTATTTTTCATAGTATATTCAAAATTTCTTGATGGTGAATATCTGAGTTGCCGTTAGCAATAATCGTCAATCATAGTCATTTAGGGGCCCAAAACAAATTCAGTTCCTGCATAATGAACGGGTTGTTGCCCTGCACTGACCTGATCGTTCCCCAAACCTTAATCCAATTGAGCATATCTGGGGCATGTCTCGTTCCATACATCAATACCATTTTGCGCCAAGACTGTCCAGGAGATGAATGATGGTTTAATCCAGGTCTGAGAGGGGATCCATCAGAAGACAATTCTCCATCTCATCAGATGCATGTCCAGGCATTGGGAGGTCATACGGGCACAAGGAGGTCACACAAATTAACTGAGCCTCATTTTGCCTTGTCCTGAGAATTTTCCACTACAGTCGCATCAGCCTGTATTCCGAGTTTCCACTGTAATTTTGACTAGGATTTAAAAACCAGACCTCTTTGGGATTATTATTTGTTTTTAATTTTACATTGATTCGTGTTGTATTGCAGTATATTGCTTTCAACTCATTTCGCTTAGTGATTAGTGATAGAGATAAGATGTTTAACTAGGATGTATTATTTTAGTGTGCCCTTTATTTATTTTAAGGGGCACAGGCTATATATATGAAATATTTCATTCTGTGTACTGATTCCTGATTCTACTCTCTATTACTTTAACTTTTTTAACTGAACCACTGAAATGAATATTTTCCACGACATTGAGATATTACAAAAATGCACTTTTCATTTGCCCTATAACACCGATTCAGGAATGATCCATTCATTAATGTCAGCGAAGTTATTATTACATTTTGAGAAAATCTGTACTTCGGGGTCAAAACTGACACTAAACATACAAAGTGTGTATGAAAAATGAACACTAAAGCGTTGTTATCTCGTAATTTATAATTCTTGGAATAAACTCTCTGACATGGACACTCAAAGGTGAGCATTTTTTTTCTTGTAATATAAAAATGATAATATAGCGTGAGGATCCGTGGGATGTGTCGCTGTTGGGTGGGTGGACTTGATTCAACCGCCAATTACGTGACTGAATCGCAAAATGAAGAATTAATGGTGATGACGACAATGATGATGCATTCAGGACCCGTCTCTAACTGTAGGATGTTTTCCTTTCTTATCTCCAAATCAATGACAGTCTGTTTTTCGACCGCACCCACTCGCCCACCTCATCTCACCGTTAAATTAGTTGGTTAGCGACATCCACCACACCACAACACGCAACACAACATTGAAAACACGACAAAGGCATTTTTGCACACTCTACCAGAACTGAAATCACGCACGTTACCTTCCCAAATGGCAAAAGTGTCAGCTCTCCTCTCAACTTTCGGTAAGTCAGAATTTCTTTTACATGCTTTTCGGAGACGTTTTGCCAGACTCGATTGCTTTAAATGTGATATGCTAAATCGCGCATATCTTAAAGAGACTGCAAAAAGTAACATTTGAACAAAGCGTATAAAAACTTTAAAGTATTTTGATGTCGTACATCCTGTCGGTCATGTTTTAACACAGTGTTGATTAATATCTGAAAACAATAAATTCTCGTTTATATGTGGTAGGAAATATATCATTCTGTGGTTAATGAATGTAAAAATTTTGAATTGAACAACCAAAATAAGTCAAGTTTTTCACCCATCCATTATCCGAACCGCTTATCCTCGCGAGGATCGCATCACATTCTAGACATTGAGCTGTTTCAGCAAGGAGCAATCCGTCTTTGTTATTAAAGTAAACCAAGCAGCACATCGCGGCTGAACTGATAAAACGTAGCAACACTTGGTCCTTCAAAATGTTTCTCATTCTTTATTACTCTACGCTCATTTATAGGCAAGTGAATGGAAACCAGGGATAAAACAAGATGAACCCCCTCCAATTGCACTTTAAAGTTCCTAATCCTTACTTTGTACTCTCTTATCATCATTCCAGCACTAGAACTACAGTCTTAATGTGTAACTTTTCATCTGCATCAGTCTTACACACCACTAAACTCAATGTCACTTTTTTGTTGAACACCAGTTTTCTCTTTATGCTCATAATGCTCCAAAATAATCTGCCTCTCCAAATGGCAACTACAACTTGTTTGATCACTTATTTTCTGCTTCCGGATGCCACTGTGATGTGAGCAATCACTGTGGATAAGGTCCGCCTTTATACACCCCCTGACAGCTAAATGATACTCTTAACAAGTGAAGCCGGATAAACTCCATTGTCCAGTCAGTTGGCAAAAAGAGGAACCCCATACAATATTAGTATTCATTGTTCGGTTGTGTGTGGTTTCACACTTGCAGCGTTTATGTTATATTCATCCAAATTCCAAGGGGTTGTTAACATTTTTGTCATGTTGTAATATTTACTGTATTTTCACTTTATTGGGGACTTTAAGGAGTTGGGCAGGTGCACCCACGAATTATTAAGAGGACAAGATGAACAAAAGAAGGAGACTTTAAACCAAACGACAGCCTATCATAAATCAGGAGTCATCACAAAAGTCTGAGGCAATGGTGGTGGAATTCCGAAGTCAAATTTCAATTGGTCTGATTGTCACCGAGAAGATCCCGTGTGTCAGCAACAGATCCTGATTAAGTATGTGACCCCCCCCTCCCCCCGCTCCCTCCGGCTAGATTTAAACACCTTCCTAATCATAAGACGGGGGGTGAAAGTGGAGGCGTCATATGAGCCCTCTCTTCACATCAGACAAATAAAACCAGAATGATCTGGTTTTTCTGGCGTTGGCTAATATCGTCTGGTTGCAGAAATGAGTCTCCAGCTTTGTCGTCAAACAAGTAAAAACATGAAAAGAGGGCAACGGGATATGTGGATCAGAAAAAAAAAAAAAGGAGTCCTCAGGGTAAATCATTGATTTTTTCTTATCTTTTCATATTTAAGTGCTTTACAATAGTTTAATGAATTGTTCTTTTTAATACTTTTTGACCTGTAAACTATTTACTGTTATTAACTTGCAAACTAAAACACGTACATTGTTACTGGATTGACTACCAATAGAAGGAACCCCTACAAATGCTGTAGTTAGTACGAATACTCAAAGTGGTATAAGTGGTAGTGGTATTAATAGTCATAGTATCAACTGTAGTAGTATCAGTGGTAGCAGTAATAGTTATGTAGAGCGCGAGCATTGCAGTGGTCTATACTGCATTGTGGTCGTGGGTCTTCAATGGACTCTTAAGTGACCTGATCCATCTCTTAACACCCCTACTAACATGTGGCAAAATAATCTACAAAAACGCAATGTAACTGTGCGGTGATGAAATTTTCTTTCGTAGCTGCCAAACAGTGTCCACATTTGTACCCCGTCGATTTCGATGTGTGCGTCATTTCCTGACAGCTCCTGATTTCTCAAGCACCTTCCAATTTCGATAACCAGGATTCATCGTTTTCATTTTTTTTAAATTAATAAGTACCTTTTAAATTGTGACTAATTTGATAATCACATAAGAAAACAATTAATATTAGTCATTTGAAAGAAAAGAAAAACCCGCAACATTCTTCGTCACCGCATCCAGCTCTTTTATTACAGCGAGAGGAACACTCAACAAACAATCAATTGTGTCTCGTCACGTAAATTTGAAAAATGTTTTATCACTCAGGAATGTGGCCAGTGGAGACATGTGGCAAATCTGTTTTTTTGATGCACTCTACAATGTTACATAACGTGTAATATGAAAGGATCGGTGTTGTTTTGTGTTCAACAGGTATCATGCTGTTGTGGCCTTTTGTCCTGACAAAGAGCATGTCATCGATACTTCACGCGACTCACGCTGACTCCTCCGTGTCTGCAGGTACACAGGCTTGACGGATAAATAGATGGATAAACGACACATTTTTGTGACCTCAGAAATTAGACCAAAATAAAATCATTTCAAAACCTTTCTGAAAATCAGTGTGACTTAAAACTTTTAAAGAGAAGACATGCCGATATGTGCCTCTAATTAACCCCAAATAAAGTTCAGCAGTTTTTTTAGGCTTTTCTGAGACATATATTTCGAGTATTAAGTACAGTATTCTCTATGCTGCTGCTTCCACCTCAGGCCATGGAGAAGAGCGCTCCCATGTGGTGAAACGCTCCACCCAGAACTGTGACTCCTCTTATGCCAACTACTGCATGAACGGAGGTCAGTGTATGCTGCTGGTGGATGTCAAGGAGCACCATTGCAAGTAAGTGTGTACACATATTTATCTATATCACAATGCAGAGGTGCATGGTTCGAATTTACATGTTCTCCCCGTGCCTGCGTGGGTTTTCTCCGGGTACTCCGGTTTCCTCCCACATTCCAAAAACATGCATGGCAGGTTATTGGAACACTCTAAATTGTCTCTAGGTGTGATTATGAGCGCGGATGTGTGCCTTGCGCTTGGCTGGCACTTTTTTTTTTCTTGTGATAAATTATGTATGACATGAATGCACTCGGCAGGTGTCACAGCGGTTTCTACGGCCCCCGCTGTAGTAACCTTGAGCTGGTCTTCAAGCCAGTAGGAGAGGGGCAGCCACGCTTCAACTCTTTAAAAGATTTCTGTATTATTATGAGTACAATATTATTTATTCCAAATTGTAATAAATAATTTATTACTATTATTTTATACAAATTTAATACATTTTGTTTCTTTTATTCGCTCGTATTTTTTGATGTCGTTGGGGAAACAACATTTGAAAATATCATTGGCCGAACAGCATAGTGTCATATTTGAGTGTTTTTCGAAGACGTTGAAAAACACATTTTAGCAAGCATATTTTATTATTAATTTGGGAACACTAAGTTAAAAATTATTGGGCAATTTTGCTGGTAAGCTAACACACAAGCACATCTTTGAAATCCTTATGGGGAAACTACATTTCCAAATAAATGCCGTTAGTATCGTGTCCAAATCCAACCCTTCTGTTGAATTGTAATGAGGAATCTGTTGACTTAAATTTCCAAATTGGTGATAGTATTGTTTTTCAGTCAAATGTTGCTGGGCAAAACACGTTATTTTCAGTCCTTGTTGTGTGTTTGTATTGCAGGTACAAGAAAAATAAATGCAATCCCAAACAGAAGCGACATGGCTATAAAGGAGTGCAGACAGCGTAGCGTTTCCACGCTGGAAATGACGACATGAACCCTTTTTGTCACTTTTTTTAAAAAATGTGTTTATTTTTAATTGAAATCTTGCATTTTAGCTTTTGGCATGGTGCAAGCTTGTATTTATTTATCATGTTCTGCTTTTCCTGACCCTTTAAAAAAAATCATGTGTTTATTTAGAAAGGATGTTGATAATTTATTATTATAAAGATCTTATGTGTATACTGAAAGTTCTGCCACAAACCAATAAAACAGAACATCTTACACTGATTTATTTTATAATTGTCATGTCTTTTACTTTTACATTTCGCCACACTTAGGTCCACTCTCTTACAGTGGGACATCCAGTTTGACGTAAAGGGGACATACAGTGTATTATAATTTATTCCCAGTTTTGGTCAAAATACCTCAAGAATTACAGCAGCGTCTTGACGTACAAATTTAATTTGATTGGTAAGCACTTATGTAACCCAGAACACATATATTGCAAATCATCTTGAATCATTGAAATGAATGGCTAGGCCACTAATCCATTCCTGCCCCCACATAAAACACCAACAGCACTTTGCAACTTGTTTTCATTTTGAAAAAAATTTGCAATTTGGTGTATTTTATAAGAATATCAAAAAGGAATAAGATAATTAAAGTGATTGTAAGGAATTACTGTATACAATTTGTGCATCATAATTTCATGAATTCATTGTGAGGCTCTCGCACCTTGGCCACCAGGGGACATTAGAATTGATATGGATATACAGTACACAAAGAAAATGGTCGGGCTGCAGTGATATTTATCTTTTTATTTATTGATTTATTTTTTGCTGAGGATAAAGAATACATGCCAGTTTAAAGCAGTTGTGTAGCAGTGAGTGTCGCGCTTCACTAGGGTGTGGATGTTTCTGCATGATAGTGACTCTGGAGCTTCAACCAGCCTGATCACTTAAGGGAGGAGAAGTACAAAAAGAATAAAATTAATTTAATCAGTTGGTGATCTCACTTTTGCATTCTTTTCAATCAGGGTTTTCAATCGTTTTTAATTTCAATTATATTTTTGTTAGACTGACTGGAGTTGTTTGTATGAGATTTAAACATTTGTTTTTCTAAAATGTTGACCCATTTGTTTTATTATTTGATTTAGTTTTTTTTTTAATATAAATGGTGCATTTGTTGAATTCAACTCACAGGTATTGTCTCATAAAGTAAATTACAATTCCTAAACAGCTGTTCGTCCTTCCTTCATCTGTATAATAAATAATAATAAAAATATAGCAAAAAAACCCAAAACATTAAAAATCAACCTCAAAAGCTCGTATATGACATCACTTGACAAATATGAAAACAAAAGACATTTCTGCTCTAATTACAATCAATTTGAATTGGTTTCCGTAACATAAAATATTAGTTATCTTTTTTAAAAACACTGGCATTTTTATTTTCTGCGCTGACAAAATAATCTCTCTCAATTTTCATTTTAATGATTTTGTTGGATTTTCATTTACAATAATCAACTTCACTCCAACCAGAAAAGATAATTTGCAAGACAAATGTTTTGTTACGAACGTGGCTGCGAAAGGAATTGCACCGTTGTATAATGCAAAAAAAAAAAAAAAAACGATGCCTTGTGACGCTCGTGTGTCGGGTTAATGTATAAGCACCATTTATACTCCACAGCCCCTTATTAGTTCCTAAAATAGACTCAGTGAGCTGTTTCTAATGACCGAATAGGTCCTGTCAGTGTACTCTCTATGCTAATCGCACCGATAATCACACGTAAACATTAACGAGACATTTGCGGCATTGTTACCCTGCTTCGACAGAATTGCGCTATTCCTCGGAGGTCCGTGGATGTTGTGGTTATGATGGCATTGTTGCGAGTCAGTGGGTCAGTCAGTGGAAGCTTTGCACTAATCCGCATCTTTGCATGTGCTCCGACACAATTTAAAAAAAACAAAAAAAAAAACTGTACACGTGCAGCAGACGCACGTTTTGGATGAAGCTACTGTCTTGACAGGTTGACAGCTTGCAGTTGGGACCAGAAGTATTGGGTCAATGTTTGTGCCTTTATACACCAGTGCAGTGGATGGATTTAAAAGTACTGGTATATGAACATGTGGCAAGGGCGCCCCGGTAGTCCAGTGGTTAGTCGACCTCACAGTGCAGAGGTACCGGGTTCGATTCCAACTCCGGCCTTCCTGTGTAGAGTTTGCATGGTCTCCCCGTGCCTGTGTGGGTTTTCTCCGGGTACTCCGGTTTCCTCCCACATTCCAAAAACATGCATGGCAGGCTGATTGGACACCCAAAAATTGTCCCTAGGTGTGAGTGTGAGCGCAGATGGTTGTTCGTCTCTTTGTGCCCTGCGATTGGCTGGCAACCGGTTCAGGGTGTCCCAACTGCCCAAAGACAGCTGGGATAGGCTCCAGCATGCCCTCGACCCTTGTGAGGATAAAGCGGATCAGAAAATGGATGGATGGAACCTATGACCAAAGTGTCGACATTCACGGAGAATTCCAAGTATTTTGGATGTGGGGAGAATGGTTTTTTTTTCCCCCAAGGACCCAAAAATAATCATCTTTTTTCAGCAAATAAAATGTAATATTTACAAGACACAACGAGGTATTTTGTCTGGATGGAAAATCGTAATCTGACAAGAACAATTCATCCATCCATTTTCAACACCGCTTATCCTGAAGAGGGTTCACAGGGAGTGGCTGGAACCTATTCAAGCTAACTTGGGGCAAAAGGCAGACTCCACCCTGAACTGGTCGCCAGTCAGTCACAGGGCACATATAGAGACAAACGACCATTCATGCCCGCATCATCACTAAGTGGGACCCGGTCCCACGCTGCCCACACACAAGTCCAGCGAGTGTACCACTACACCATCAGCATCATTACAAGATTAATATTCTATGGTAATATTGCAGGGTTGTGGAATATTTCTGTACACAGACACTGAAAGAACACTTAAGTGCATGTAATGAGTGTGTCTGGACTAATTCCTAATTGCACAGACACTCCAGTTTCATTGGTACACTTTGTCCTGACAGATGAAGCTATTTTTATATTTTGTCTTAAGATGCAGTATGTGCGTGCGTGTGTGCGTGCGTGTGTGTGTGTGTGTGTGTGTGTGTGTGTGTGTGTGTGTGTGTGTGTGTGTGAGGGCGGCTGCGATGAGGTGGTTCCCCCAAGGCTTTTTGTCAGACTTTCCACCCACGTTAATATCAAGGGGCTCTTCCAACGCCATGACACGTAACCCATGTTGGGGTGAGAGAACAAAACGTGCCGAGAACTCCCAGCATTCCACACACAGGGATTCCAAGGAGACAGCGAGGATGGGCAGACACAACAACAACAACGCTCACACCCTCGCTGCCCTGCCGAAAATGTACAAGAATAATAACACGGGGCATCGGTTCATCTGATACAAATGCACACACACACACACACACACACACACACACACACACACACACACACACACACACACACACACACACACACACGCACACATACAGTTAAAAATGTCAATATATATCTGTTATGAAATAAATGATTACACATGTATAATGTGTTTCGAAACACATTTCGGGATTCATTTTACGTGATCTTAATGTTTAATTTGTGCATAATGTTACAGTTGACAACCAATGACAAATCACGGCTCAGCTTGTGAGTGTCATGTGACCAAACTCAGAAAACAGGTGAGCAGTGATTGGTCGTTACCTGAGACCCGAGCAACTGTGATGTCATTTTCAGTCGACAGCAAGTCGCAAAATGACCGCCACCTGAAATGGATAAAGATAAGTGGGTTTGACTACTTAGCTTAAAATCAGTTTCCACAAATATTAATCAGAATACCGTGTTTCGACTATCAGGCCGGATAGAACATATTATTGTACAGAAAATGTTTGACTAGACTTTCCCTTCAATAAAATGAAAACCTTTTTAGGAATAAAACCTCTGCCTCATTCTTGATGAACAAGCCAGTATAGTCGTTAAGTTGAATGGTTACCATCACAATTCAGGGCTTACTAATAAATTATTCATCAATTCAAAATTTGAAAACTAAGAAAATTAACACTTAAAAAAAACCTCAAGTGCCAACTCCCGGATGACCATGTGATTTTCACAGACGAATGCGCACCTACAATTTTTTACGTGACCATATAAGGAAAGAGGAAGTCATAACAATTAAGGAGGGAAGAACAAAATGTGGCTAGTGAGGTTTTTTTTTTTTTAATGACCAGGAGAACCAAGACGGAATATATGAATGGAATATACGCTGTTTCTCATTCATTATTGCTCTATAGTGTCCTTTTTGTGTGGTTTAGGGATGCAAAATGTGTCTGTTGCCCCAGGCTTGTTAATCATTACACACATACACACACACACACACACACACACACACACACACACACGGACAGCCCTATTTCTCCTTGGGCCACAAAGGCAGGCGTGCGTCTATAAAGGCTGCACACAATCCCAGCACAGGTTAAGTGAGCACAGCACAGCCTCCTTCACCCACACTTGTCGGACTAGCAGACCTTCCGACACACACACTCTCTCTCTTGGGATATGAACACCTTCATCCTCACCTGCCTCCTCTGCTCCGGTAAGTCAACTCCTTGGTCGTGTTGACGCAACGGACGAGGAAAAGCGAGCGGAAGGGTAAAAATGAGAAAGGTCGATGCGAGTGACGACTCGTCTGGCAGGAGGAAGGAATTTTTGCTCGTGTGACAGCACCGCTATTGAACGGCGAATTGGCTCATGCAGACCACGTGTTTTCTACTATCACATGAGAAATAACTATAAATAAGTGACAAGAAATTGTGTGCTTCTCAACAATTAATCTGTTCAAGTCCTAGACAGGCACTACTCGATCATCTATGATGGGAAAGCAGACTGAACCATCCTCAAATGGATCCACCTATCTATATCTATATATCTATATACAGTAGAGTGTATATAGATAGATATACATATGTGTGTTTTTGTGTATTTATATTTATGAACATGTATATGTATCTATGCGTATATCTGGGTATGTACATGTACCGGTATGTATATGTTTGTATATAGGTGTGTCCGGGCTTACGTGTCCTCTCTGGTGTTTTCAGTACTTTTCAGTGTTCTGGCCGCTCAGGGATCTGAGGCATCGTCGTCTGGTGAGCTCGGCAGTGTGACTGTGGGCTTGGCCTCAGGGGAGGGCCTCCGGGTTCTCCAAGGCGATGTTGAAGACGACGTGGACTTTGAGGAACTCGCAAGTACGTTTCTTTACATTCCAGTGAAAAAAAGTGCTTCGTTTTAAAGGAAGAAGACATTTTTTGTACAGAGTTCAATGCAGGAAATGCACAGAGTTCATCCATAGCTTCCTACCTAACGTCTTCCAGGTGAGTTCCTGAGAGATGACAGGAAGAAGAAGAAAGGCAAAGGCAAGAAGAAGAACAAGCAGAAGAGCAAGGGCACCACGGCGTTCAACCCCGAGCATCCTTTCTCCACTCAAGGCCACACCTCCGCCGTGGAGCCCACCGAGGACCCCTGCACCTCCACTCACCTGGACTACTGCATCCACGGCTATTGCCAGCGCATGGAGGGCCTGCGAGAGCCCGTCTGCATGTGAGTCCACAGACAAGTTCTTTTTTATAGAGAGGGGAATGTCCGTGGTGGGAAGAGCAAGAAGAAGCTAACTCTCGCCTGTCAGGGGGTCGCCACAGCAAGTTACTCGCACGATATGTTGGGCACAGTTTTTACACCGGAAGCCCTTTGTGGCCTAAACCTATCCCCTGACATTTTTTTTTTGGGCTGCCTGTCCTGAATAATTTTGACCATTTTGCAGCTGTATGAAGGGCTACCACGGCGAGCGCTGCGGGATCCAAGTGTTGGGGAACACCGGGCCCCAGTCCGAGCGCACCGTCGACATCGAGTGGGTCCAGATGGCCTTGGTCATCACTGCCATCGTTCTGTCCTTAATCAGCTGCACTGCCGTCATCCTCATGGCCTGCGCACAGTGAGTACAGCACTTTTTATACAAACAAAATGAAAAGAAAAAGAAACTCCAGGTGCTTCACGTGAGTTTAAAAACGGAGTTCTGAAAGATATGAAGGTCCTACACCATTAAGACATTTAAAAATCAATCATAAAAGCCTTAATCAATCCTAAAACACATGGGGAGCCAGTGCAAAGATAAGATAAATTGCTTTCCGGTCTTAGTCAGGAGGTGTGTTGCCGAGTTGTGCAGTAATTGTAGACATGAAATTCTCTTTTTATTTCTCCAAAATCTATCTACAATAAATAAAGAAAGTGAGCCAATCCAGAATGTCCCAAAAGAAAATGTGATTTAAAAAAAAAATTATTTTGAATGAGAGTGCCGATGATTATAGAACATAAGGATGATCCGGATCCACTTTTTTTCAAACAGAGTAGTCGGTGGGCTCATCGTCGATTTTGCAGAGCATAATTTGCTTACAAAGTGGTGTCATCCATGATTTACACGAAAGTATCTCCACATGGTGCCTTCTCTCCCTACCTAGAAATCAGGCTGGTAAAGTGGTATCTGTGTCGTAGTATCGAAGCTTTTTCTTTTTGTTGTTTTTTTTTTTTTGGGGGGGGGACTGAGGCTTAATGCAGTCTTGCAGTATTGGAACCGATACGAACTATAGTGCATCCCTAATAGGGAGTAGTAGCTATCTTAACCTCATCAATATCAAATTTTCATTACAACTGCTCCAATGGTGCGTTTGTGTTTTGTAGGAGAGACACTGAAAATGTCTTTATAGTTAAAAAAAAAAAACGAATTGTAACAGACAAAAATTAGTGATATATTTTATCTTATTAGAACGATATCACTCTCAGCATTTTTTTAGGTTGCCTTACGAATGGCACTGAGTAGAAGCTATTGTGTGATTTTTATTTTTTTTTAAATTTCCCCCTCGAATAATGTATACTTAATTTATACCGCTGCACCTCGATCATTATTTTTTACGGAACACTTTGAGGAGATTGAACCATATTTAGTTCACAAGAGCAAAAAAATGCCAAATGATGAAGCGTGTTCTCTAGTCTGTGATGAAATTCAGACATTTCACTGAGTGCCCAAGAAAGAGCAAAGCGACGTCTGGTGACTAGCAGAAAAATCATGCACTGATTCTATCTGATGTCGATTACATCAGATTAAAAACACCCAAACAACCAAGCTAAATGAGGGACCACATCCTGTGAGTTGCACTCTAAATATGCCGACACATCAGAAAGCACACAACACACCCTAGCGCACCCATGCCACGCGGGCGGCGGCGCAAGGAAGGTCCGTGACAGCTCACCTGCAATCCTCTCATCAATATGTAACCAAATATCTTCAAAGCTGGGCCAAAGTCCGTCACGTTGGATGTTATGACTCAATTGGCACTAAATTTATTGGAATGTATGATACGAACGATGAAAACATCACGAGAAGGGCGCCACGTCACAAAAGTAGGTGAAGACGATCGTAAAAAGAAAGTGGAGCAATCCCGATTTCTAACGTCAATTTATTGTACAAATTGAATCGATAGGCCCTATCCATATTCTGCATTTGACTGAATATTGAAGATTTGGACAGTTATAGATTGATGAAAAATGAAAAATCATCCAAATTAGGAAAATGGATTTCCTAATTAAAAAAAAAAAAAAAAAAGATTTCAGTCGTTTTTCTGGATTCCTGTTCACAAAACCAGACTACCAGACTAAGATAGCCGATGAATTGAAAATGAATCGATTCTCAAATGAATCGATAATTCATTTAAAAAGCAAAACATTTTTTTCAAGGCCTCATTCAATTAAAAAAAATGTCCAAATATTCAACAATTTAGCCTGTTCAACAGCCAATATTCTCAGATTTCTGGAGTCTTCCATCAAAGCTGACTTGTTATCTTTGTTAACATTTTTATAAGAAAACATTTGCAAACATTGTTCAACATTTTTGCCAAATTTTTTGACACGTTACAAACCAAACTAGAAACTGAATCTGAATTTTTCGCATTTTCTGCGCTGTCAATTTGAAACAATGGGCTGTATTTGAATATGAGAATGGACACTCAAAGTTTGTTTTTTTTATCCAATTCATTGATGAATTGACAGTTTAATAGATTATTTGAATACGTACAAATGGTTTTAAATCCTGGGTACAAACTATGCTCTCCCCTCCCTCATACCTTTTAAGTTTTTAAGCAATTTTTTAAAAATCAACTTCACGATACGTTTTTTTTAAATCTATTTCTTTCCTTTGCTTATTTAAATGTCTGTAAATCTGTTATTTGTAAATATGTCTCAGAAAAAAAGCAGTGTCAAAAATGGTGTGTCAAGATGTGATTTGTTTGTATGACAGTAAATAAATGTCAGGCCTCACTTTTGATCTGTTTGCTTACGTGCCGTCTTCTGTAGTTACAGGTCGCACAAAAACTTCCTGGCGTCCTACCTGGGCAGCTGGTCGGAGCAGCAGAAGCTGCAGAAACCTGTCAGTGATGTTGTGGTGTGAGAGAGAGAGAGCGAGAGAGAGAGTTGGGAAAAGGTAAATTGTGAAACATGTTTGAAACTCAATCACAGCAGTTTTTTTTTTTTCACAGGAAATGACAAACGTGTATGCGTCTGCTTGCGTTATTCCTCCAAATTCCATCTGATAAACAATCCCAAAACAAGCCCGCATGTGTGCTGGTGGTGCATGATTTTTCTTGTCAAGGGTGGTGTTGGTCTCTCATGAGCCAAACACAATAAAGTAAAAAAAAAAAAAAAAGAAAAAAGCTTTTCGGGTGCCAGGGTGATGAGTAACATTGAAATAGTTCATCAAAAACAAGGCACAGAAAAAAAACTAAGTATATTTATGATTATTGTAAGCCACTGTAACAAAACTGTACTTGGTTAAGGATTCACATAAAATACAATGCGCGAAAATGAAATAATATTGTCCAATCTTTTGTCTCCCCGCAGCCACCATCACTTTCCTCACAGACGACCCGAAGCTGAAGACTCAATGAATGCTTCATTAGATGCAATGTAAACGGTCCATAATTTCTGAGCATTTAATTTATTTAGTGTCATTATTTATCTGTATGAGTGTGCGTATGTTGAATTATTATTATTATTATTACTATTATTATTATTATTATTATGATTATTATTACTGTATTACACAAATGTCTGTAGGCGGGAATGTTGAGCATTCACTCGACAGACAGCATTGTTTCTATTTATTGCACTGCTTTTGTGATAGGTCAGAGAAACTGTCGTCATCTCGCCTCTGGGAGCAAAAAAAAAAAAAGATGACATTTAAACAACAATAAAGTCTCTCAGTTTTACTTGGGTCTGACTTTTGTGTTTGTTGGAATGCCTTTTGTCACACACACACACACACACACACACACACACACACACACACACACGCACACACACACACACACACACACACACACACACACACGCGTGTATTTGCACCCCACGTATCGAATTGCCTTTTATTGGAGAGATGCAAACCAAACCCTTTATTTTTATATATATATATATATATATACATACACACTCACACACAAATCTGGAAATGTATGTATGTGGAGACCTATGTTTTCCTGTGTGTGTGTGTGTGTGTGTGTGTGTGTGTGTGTGTGTGTGTGTGTGTGTGTGTGTGTGCGTGCGTGTGTGTACGCACGAGCGCGTGATCCCCGCGGCATAGGCGGTTGTTGAAGTTACTTTCATCCACTTGATAAAATAGGTTGTATGGGTGCGGTGAGAGTGGGCCTTTGAGCTATTGTGTGTGTCGCCATGGCAACCAGGTAAACACAGCAGCTCTGGCTGGTCAGTCCAAGACCTTTCATTGTGAGTTCAAACTAAGGACACCTGGAATTTCCAGGGTGTGGTTCCACTTTTATCTCTCAGTCATTCACCATTTTTTTATGGAAGTGGCACAAGATTTTCTTCTGTCATTAAATCAGACGTTGTTGTTATGTGGGCTGTCAGTCAGTTTCTCGGCAGCTTTGAAGGTGACCTCTTTCGTCATATTTTGAACAACAGAGATGCACAATAGCTTTTTTTTGTTTGTAAATTTGATTTGATTTGATTTTTGATTGTTTTAAGACAAATAAATGTCAGTTGTAGTCTACATTATGAGGTAATTTTAGAAAGAAATATCGAATGTGTGTTGCTTGGATTTGCTTTCTTCAACCTTTCTGGTATTGTTATTTAGTTTGAAAAACAAGCCTCTTTGTTGACAATCAGGATTCAGAATTTTTACAGAATAACACAAACTCGCACTGAAGGCGCCTTGATGTGTTGGTTGAAATAGCCAGTGGTGACATTGCATAATATTTTTAGTCTGGAAGCAGCGAGATGAACTGGTCCTGCTCTCAAGGGAGTTTCTAATAAAGCAGCGAAAAATTGCTGAATTTTTGCTCATCACTTTTTTTTTAGTAAGTAATACAGAGTCATAAATTTAGCTTATTTTAGCCACTAAATTACTAAGTTTGCAACAACAGCTTGACATCGCTATGGTAATGAAAGCTAACTGCCTTTGTATGAGACAGAATTTTTTGGGTGGCGCCCAAAACTGATTTCAACCAGAGCGTATCATCTATTTTTGAACAAAAGTTCTTGTTCTTGTCATTTTGAAACATATTTCTTGTGGCTGGTGGTCTCCGTGCACACCCACCGGCACCTTCAGACCAACACCTTCAGACCACTGTGCCGTCATCTGAGTACACCACCAGCCCTATTTTTCCTGTGTGGTGCAGGCTTCACAGATCTTGAGAACAGGCTGTGTCAGTTCACATGAACTTGAGCTTTGCTGACACTCAACTAAGAAAAAAGAAGGGAGGCTGAACGAGAACTACCACTGCTCTCAAAAAACCTATTTTTCACTCAGGAATATGGCCACGCCCCCCACTCCGGCTTCCCGTGTCTTATTGGGAGTCAGCTGAGGAACCGGAAAAAATGTGCCCATTCAAAATCATTGTACGTAAATCGCTAATCATTTTCAATCCACACCAAAATTGATGTGGACATCTCTCCTTATGCCCACATCAATCTCTGAAAATATCGCAGGGATTAGCTTTTCCATAGCTCGTTTATGAGAGAATGAACAGAGGAGTAGTTTACGTTCAGTAACAATCATGCCGGATTTGCTTTGTTTTTTTAATAAGTGCCTGAACACAGTGCGTTCCGAGAGGCTTTTTGTAAACCGAACTGTTTGTAGGTCGTTATGTACTGAATTTCAATCTAAAAGGTTTTGCTCCTGGGGGTACGCCCGCCACCGCATTGATCACTCGCGCCACAACGTGGGGCTGCATCTCTGGCCAGACAGAATTAGTGTTCGCCCCACAACGGCGGAGCACCACAGCTGCCTGAATGGCGGGCATCTGCGACACAAAGATCTATCTTTGTCCGGTAAGAAGAGAATTTCGTCCGACTAAACTTGACTGTGTCAGCTGTATCAACGCTAATTGCTGCCTCGACTGCGACTGTGATGTTAGCCAGCTTGCTGCCAGAGCTAATTGCCTGCCTACCTAACCTCTTAAACCTGCATGTTTTTTTTTGTTGGTGTCACGAGCAAGGCCGCGAGCAAAAGCAGACAAGCTCAGTTTATTGAGCAGGTAGTTCAGTGACTGAAGATACGCCTGTTCCAATCTTGCCTGTTTTGTTTTACTTTTGCTGCTTGTGACCAGCAGGAGAACACAACACCATGCTCATCCATGCAGTTTTTTTTGTTTTGTTTTTTTTTTTTGCTGGGTAAATCGTCCATCCAAACTTTAGCGTAGCTAAAAGTCTGAAAACGACGAACAATTGCCACCAAAATTCATATGCGCATTCCCAATCTTGTCCACTTCAATCTGGAAAAATATCAATGTATAAGCAAACAATTTTTGTTTCAACTTTATTGAAATGGTCCGAAATGTAAACTGAAGAGACAAGACAATTACATTTCATTTTCAGCCATGATTTTTCTGATCCATTCAAGTTGCTCCATTGAGAGGAATGAATAGACTCCGGGGATCTTCAACTGGCCACAATACTCGGGTCCGAACGAAGTAATCCCCACGAGTGTTTCTTTGCACACCAGTGGACCTCCTGAGTCTCCCTGAAGACAGAACACGATGAGACTTGGACATCTCAATGATTCAAGGACACAAGTACAAATATGGCACTTACGTTGCAGGTGTCCGTCACCTTTTTACCATTCGAACCGGCACATATCATGCCCGCGGTGATGACCGGCTTTCTGTTATAATACTCGGCAGAATTGCATTTCTTTCTGTCGATGATGGTCACGTCAACAGACATGAGGACGTTGGACATGTTCTTGTTCTCATTACTCGTCCTGCCCCACCCGGCCACCAAACAGCGGCTGCCGGCCTTTGGGTCTTTGGCCTTCCCGGGCAGCTCCAAACACTTCACCGTCTTGGTTTGCTTCGCAGGTTTGTCAAGCTGGAATTTTGTGAGTTGAAAATATGTTCAGGTGACATTTTTTTCACTATTTTAATTTTTGTTCATCACAATCAGACAGGCGAGACTCAGTGAAAGGCCAGCTTGAGGTTCTCACCCAAGATTTTCCATCTGAGTGCCACCTCATTTGTCTGTTACGTTCACGGGTCAATGTGACTCGCTGAATGTTTTGGGATTTCACAAAATAACACATAGAAATCAATATTATTTCTGTTTTGTTTCTTTCTTCGCTCAGCAGTGACCTACTAAATGTTTAACCATGAAAAAATGATCAACTGCGTGTCTAGTTTCAAGAAAGAAAAAGCATTTAGCGCTTGTGATGGTCAAAGAGAGACTTCTGTGGGGATGCACCTCACCTTGAGCAACATAAGGTCATTGACCCTGCTCTTGCGTTCGTAGAGGGGATGAGGAACTTTGATTTGGACGTTTCTTATCTGGCGGGAGGCCGTTTCACTTTTGTCAATGGCATGTACACCAAGCCACACGCTCTTTGGACTGTATGCAAAGGAACCAAATGGTGGGAACGTGAAGGTCAAGTCACATGAATAAATCAGTGTTTGTACAAACAGATTATTGAAGGCATCAAACTAAAACGTCACAAATTATACAGTATGTACTGACAAAATGATCTTGTCTCAATTTACTCGCAAACGTATGTACTCAGTGTGAATTCACATCCCATTTAGATGAACACATTCTTATTATTCTGCTGCATGAATCGCAGTCGAGCCACTGGTTTTACCTTCTGCCATCTTGTGGAAAATCATTGATTTGTCCTGCTTGTCAAGATATATTATTTGAAGTAAGTGAATCATAATTTTGGTGAAATTGGGTCATTTTTACAGAGGATAAGAAACCATACCTGTGTGTATTGTGATGTTGTCTGTCTTCATGTGCTGCTCCACCATTTGTGTTCAATCCATCGGTCAAAGGGTTTTAATGCCGCAACTATCTGTGTTATTTGTTCGCCTGTCTATGCCGTTTTTTATTATGTGCTATCTTTTTTTTTTTTTCAGCTCACGGGTGCATTCCAAGGCAAAGTTGTCGTGCACACGTAGTTCTCTTTGCATGTTTTTTGATTCTGACAAAAATAGGATTATATATGAGCACATGGGTGGAATGGTGGACGACTAGTTTGCACGTCTGCCTCACAGCGTAGAAGTCATGGGTTCGATTCCGGGCCCCGGCCATCCTGTGTGGAGGTTGCATGTTCTCCTTGTGCCTGCGTGGGTTTTCTCCGGGTACTCGGGTTTACTCTCAAATTCCAAAAATGTGAATGCTAGGTAAATAGCACACTCTAAATTGTCCTCAAGTGTGATTGTGAGTGTGAATGTTTGTTTATTGAGGTGTGCTCGATGATTGCCTGGCAACCAGTTCAGGTTATACGCCGCCGACTACTCGAAGACGGCTGGGAAAGGCTCCAGCCCGCCCGCGAGCCTCATGAAGCCTTGTCATTGATAGTGATTTTTAAATGTCATAATAAAAACATAAAATAATAATTCAAAGTAATCATAAAATACGATGGAAAACATATATTACATATACAATAAAAATTTTTAAATAATATATTTTATAAGAAAAATAAATATTGAATGATATTTTTTTACATTAACAATAATTGAGAATTTTTTTTCTTTTCACATTTTTGGGGGAAATGTATGTTATGCTATTCTTCACATGAAAATATCAGCGCATGACTTACTCATTACAGTGGGCAGCAGTGAGAACCCATTGTGGATTGATGAGAACACCCCCACAGTCCGGGATCTCTATCGTGAGCAGCGCCATGTAAGGCAACGAGTGGGGCTTGACTTCTTTTCCGCCGATAATCTCAGTTGCATCGTCTGTAAAAATCAAACATCGTAACAAAAAAATTAAAAAATAAAAAAAAATCAACTTATCAATAATCATCAATCATCAATCAATCAATCACAAAGGGTTTTACTCACTTGGCGCAACCATGAGGAGAGCCGCTGCAGAAAGAAAGCCACTCAACAACATTTTGCCTTCTTCTTAGACCACTTTGGTTCACACCTTTTATACTCTCTTGGGGGATGCAAAGACATGAGTCAGCAAAAAAAAAAAAAAAAAGCCGCATTCCTCATCTTGGTTTGTGACAATTCTTGCGTTGAAGAAAAATATATCTTGATGCCATAAGGCACATCAGTGATTCACTAAAGGGACGTGGGGTCAGGGAAGGCAGCATGTGAAGTGTAAAAAAAGAAAGAAAGAAAGAAAATAATTTATTGATTATGTGAGAGAATTTTCCCTTTTTAAAATCAATGTCATACATGGATCAGAGAACTCTCTGATCCATGTATGACATTGATTTTGTTTTTTTTATTCCAAAACAGCCTAATTTGCATAGTTCCTTTTCAAATACAGTACATGGTGAAAAGGCAATAGAGGCATTGCACGTTCAGTGCCTCCAGGGGCAACATGCGCATCAATTGCTGTTCCGGCAGTCGGCAGGAGCCCACACACACAAGAGACATTGCTTGTGAGCCTTTATAGCGCCAACATACAGAACGTGTTTTATCACACATGTCCCGAACACGCTAATGGTCAAGAGTCTGTATAATATCCCCATTAATCGAACGTACATCGCCAACCATTTTCAAGAAACAGCAATCAATCCACACCAAAATTTATGTGGACATCTCTACTTATGCTCACACATCAATCTCTGAAAATATCGCAGGGATTAGCTTCTCCATAGCTCATTTATGAGAGAATGAAACAATGAGCAGTTTACGTTCAGTTACAATCATGCCGGATTTGCTTTCTTTAATAAGTGCCTAAACACGATGCGTTCCGAGAGGCTTTTTGTAAACTGAACTGTTTGTATGTCGTGATGAATTGAATTTCAATCTAAAAGGTTTTGCTCCTGGGGGTACGCCCGCCACCGCATTGATCAGTCGCGCCACAACGTGGGGCTGCATCTCTGGCCAGACAGAATTAGTGTTCGCCCCACAACGGCGGAGCACCACAGCTGCCTGAATGGCGGGCATCTGCGACACAAAGATCTATCTTTGTCCGGTAAGAAGAGAATTTCGTCCGACTAAACTTGACTGTGTCAGCTGTATCAACGCTAATTGCTGCCTCGACTGCGACTGTGATGTTAGCCAGCTAGCTGCCAGAGCTAATTGCCTGCCTACCTAACCAATTAAACCTGCATGTTTTTTTTTTTTTGTTGGTGTCACGAGCAAGGCCACAAGCAAAAGCAGACAAGCTCAGTTTATTGAGCAGGTAGATCAGTGACTAAAGATACGCCTGTTCCAATCTTGCCTGTTTTGTTTTACTTTTGCTGTTTGTGACCAGCAGGAGAACACAACACCATGCTCATCCATGCAGTTTTTTTTTTTTTTTTTTTTTTTTTTGCTGGGTAAATCGTCCATCCAAACTTTAGCGTAGCTAAAAGTCTGAAATCTACGTACAATTGCCACCAAAATTCATATGCGCATTCCCAATCTTGTCCACTTCAATCTGGAAAAATATCAATGTGTAAGCAAACAATTTTCATTTCAACTTTATTGAAATGGTCCGAAATGTAAACTGAAGAGACAAGACAATTACATTTCATTTTCAGCGATGGTTTTTCTGATCCATTCAAGTTGCTCCATTGAGAGGAATGAATAGACTCCGGGGATCTTCAACTGGCCACAATACTCGGGTCCGAACGAAGTAATCCCCACGAGTGTTTCTTTGCACACCAGTGGACCTCCTGAGTCTCCCTGAAGACAGAACACGATGAGACTTGGACATCTCAATGATTCAAGGACACAATTACAAATATGGCACTTACTTTGCAGGTGTCCGTCACCTTTTTTCCATTCGAACCGGCACATATCATGCCCGCGGTGATGACCGGCTTTCTGTTATAATACTCGGCAGAATTGCATTTCTTTCTGTCGATGACGGTCACGTCAACAGACCTGAGGACGTTGGACGTGCTGTTGTTCTCGTTACTTGTCCGGCCCCACCCGGCCACCAAACAGCGGCTGCCGGCCTTTGGGGCTTTTGGCTTCCCCGGCGGACCCAGTGGGCAGCAGTGAGAACCCATTGTGGATTGATGAGAACACCCCCACAGTGCGGCTTATTTTTCACGAGCAGTGCCATGTAAGGCAACGAGTGGGGCTTGACTTCTTTTCCGCCGATAATCTCAGTTGCATCGTCTGTAAAAATCAAACATCGTAACAAAAAAATTAAAAAATAAAAAAAAATCAACTTATCAATAATCATCAATCATCAATCAATCAATCACAAAGGGTTTTACTCACTTGGCGCAACCATGAGGAGAGCCGCTGCAGAAAGAAAGCCACTCAACAACATTTTGCCTTCTTCTTAGACCACTTTGGTTCACACCTTTTATCCTCTCTTGGGGGATGCAAAGACATGAGTCAGCAAAAAAAAAAAAAAAAGCCGCATTCCTCATCTTGGTTTGTGACAATTCTTGCGTTGAAGAAAAATATATCTTGATGCCATAAGGCACATCAGTGATTCACTAAAGGGACGTGGGGTCAGGGAAGGCAGCATGTGAAGTGTAAAAAAAGAAAGAAAGAAAGAAAATAATTTATTGATTATGTGAGAGAATTTTCCCTTTTTAAAATCAATGTCATACATGGATCAGAGAACTCTCTGATCCATGTATGACATTGATTTTGTTTTTTTTATTCCAAAACAGCCTAATTTGCATAGTTCCTTTTCAAATACAGTACATGGTGAAAAGGCAATAGAGGCATTGCACGTTCAGTGCCTCCAGGGGCAACATGCGCATCAATTGCTGTTCCGGCAGTCGGCAGGAGCCCACACACACAAGAGACATTGCTTGTGAGCCTTTATAGCGCCAACATACAGAACGTGTTTTATCACACATGTCCCGAACACGCTAATGGTCAAGAGTCTGTATAATATCCCCATTAATCGAACGTACATCGCCAACCATTTTCAAGAAACAGCAATCAATCCACACCAAAATTTATGTGGACATCTCTACTTATGCTCACACATCAATCTCTGAAAATATCGCAGGGATTAGCTTCTCCATAGCTCATTTATGAGAGAATGAAACAATGAGCAGTTTACGTTCAGTTACAATCATGCCGGATTTGCTTTCTTTAATAAGTGCCTAAACACGATGCGTTCCGAGAGGCTTTTTGTAAACTGAACTGTTTGTATGTCGTGATGAATTGAATTTCAATCTAAAAGGTTTTGCTCCTGGGGGTATTAGCTTTTCCATAGCTCGTTTATGAGAGAATGAACAGAGGAGTAGTTTACGTTCAGTAACAATCATGCCGGATTTGCTTTGTTTTTTTAATAAGTGCCTGAACACAGTGCGTTCCGAGAGGCTTTTTGTAAACCGAACTGTTTGTAGGTCGTTATGTACTGAATTTCAATCTAAAAGGTTTTGCTCCTGGGGGTACGCCCGCCCCCGCATTGATCCCTCGCACCACATGGGGCAGCATCTCTGGCCAGACAGAATTAGTGTTCGCCCCACAACGGCGGAGCACCACAGCTGCCTGAGTGGCGGGCGTCTTCGGCCCAAAAAATTTCAACTTTATTGAAATGGTCCGAAATGTAAACTGAAGAGACAAGACAATTACATTTCATTTTCAGCGATGGTTTTTCTGATCCATTCAAGTTGCTCCATTGAGAGGAATGAATAGACTCCGGGGATCTTCAACTGGCCACAATACTCGGGTCCGAACGAAGTAATCCCCACGAGTGTTTCTTTGCACACCAGTGGACCTCCTGAGTCTCCCTGAAGACAGAACACGATGAGAACCGCATTGATCACTCGCGCCACAACGTGGGGCTGCATCTCTGGCCAGACAGAATTAGTGTTCGCCCCACAACGGCGGAGCACCACAGCTGCCTGAATGGCGGGCATCTGCGACACCAAGATCTATCTTTGTCCGGTAAGAAGAGGATTTCGTCCGACTAAACTTGACTGTGTCAGCTGTATCAACGCTAATTGCTGCCTCGACTGCGACTGTGATGTTAGCCAGCTTGCTGCCAGAGCTAATTGCCTGCCTACCTAACCTCTTAAACCTGCATGTTTTTTTTTGTTGGTGTCACGAGCAAGGCCGCGAGCAAAAGCAGACAAGCTCAGTTTATTGAGCAGGTAGTTCAGTGACTGAAGATACGCCTGTTCCAATCTTGCCTGTTTTGTTTTACTTTTGCTGCTTGTGACCAGCAGGAGAACACAACACCATGCTCATCCATGCAGTTTTTTTTGTTTTGTTTTTTTTTTTTGCTGGGTAAATCGTCCATCCAAACTTTAGCGTAGCTAAAAGTCTGAAAACGACGAACAATTGCCACCAAAATTCATATGCGCATTCCCAATCTTGTCCACTTCAATCTGGAAAAATATCAATGTATAAGCAAACAATTTTTGTTTCAACTTTATTGAAATGGTCCGAAATGTAAACTGAAGAGACAAGACAATTACATTTCATTTTCAGCCATGATTTTTCTGATCCATTCAAGTTGCTCCATTGAGAGGAATGAATAGACTCCGGGGGGCTTCATCAGGCCACAACACTTGGGCCCGAACGAAGTAATCCCCATGAGTGTTCCTTTGCACACCAGTGGCCCTCCTGAGTCTCCCTGAAGACAGAACACGATGAGACTTGGACATCTCAATGATTCAAGGACACAATTACAAATATGGCACTTACTTTGCAGGTGTCCGTCACCTTTTTTCCATTCGAACCGGCACATATCATGCCCGCGGTGATGACCGGCTTTCTGTTATAATACTCGGCAGAATTGCATTTCTTTCTGTCGATGATGGTCACGTCAACAGACATGAGGACGTTGGACATGTTCTTGTTCTCATTACTCGTCCTGCCCCACCCGGCCACCAAACAGCGGCTGCCGGCCTTTGGGTCTTTGGCCTTCCCGGGCAGCTCCAAACACTTCACCGTCTTGGTTTTCTTCACAGGTTTCTCCAGCTGGAATTTTGTGAGTTAAAAATTTGTTCAGGTGACTTTCTTTTGCCATTTTTATTTTTGTGCATCAAAATCAGACAGGTGGGACCACCCAAGATTTTTCATCTGAGTGCCACCTCATTATGTTCGCGGGTCAATGTGACTTGCTGAATGTTTAGGCATTTCACAAAATAACAAATAGAAGTGATGATCAGAATGAAAGGATGAATGGTCAAAAAAACGTATTTATTTAATGCAAATAATATACAGTATCTTTGCTCTTCAATCAGTGCCAGCGACTTATTGTGACAAGCCAAATAATTAAATGCTCTTTGACGACATGGCAGTCACAGAAATTTGTGAGTAAAGTGAAACTAAATCAATATTATTTCTGTTTTGTTAGCATAGTTTCAAGAAAGAAAAAACATTTAGCGCTTGTGATGGTCAAAGAGAGACTTCTGGGCTTCATCAGGCCACAACACTTGGGCCCGAACGAAGTAATCCCCATGAGTGTTCCTTTGCACACCAGTGGCCCTCCTGAGTCTCCCTGAAGACAGAACACGATGAGACTTGGACATCTCAATGATTCAAGGACACAATTACAAATATGGCACTTACTTTGCAGGTGTCCGTCACCTTTTTTCCATTCGAACCGGCACATATCATGCCCGCGGTGATGACCGGCTTTCTGTTATAATACTCGGCAGAATTGCATTTCTTTCTGTCGATGATGGTCACGTCAACAGACATGAGGACGTTGGACATGTTCTTGTTCTCATTACTCGTCCTGCCCCACCCGGCCACCAAACAGCGGCTGCCGGCTTTTGGGTCTTTGGCCTTCCCGGGCAGCTCCAAACACTTCACCGTCTTGGTTTGCTTCGCAGGTTTGTCAAGCTGGAATTTTGTGAGTTGAAAATATGTTCAGGTGACATTTTTTTCACTATTTTAATTTTTGTTCATCACAATCAGACAGGCGAGACTCAGTGAAAGGCCAGCTTGAGGTTCTCACCCAAGATTTTCCATCTGAGTGCCACCTCATTTGTCTGTTACGTTCACGGGTCAATGTGACTCGCTGAATGTTTTGGGATTTCACAAAATAACACATAGAAATCAATATTATTTCTGTTTTGTTTCTTTCTTCGCTCAGCAGTGACCTACTAAATGTTTAACCATGAAAAAATGATCAACTGCGTGTCTAGTTTCAAGAAAGAAAAAGCATTTAGCGCTTGTGATGGTCAAAGAGAGACTTCTGTGGGGATGTACCTCACCTTGAGCAACATAAGGTCATTGACCTTGCTCTTACGTTCGTAGAGGGGATGAGGAACTTTGATTTGGACGTTTCTTATCTGGCGGGAGGCCGTTTCACTTTTGTCAATGGCATGTACACCAAGCCACACGCTCTTTGGACTGTATGCAAAGGAACCAAATGGTGGGAACGTGAAGGTCAAGTCACATGAATAAATCAGTGTTTGTACAAACAGATTATTGAAGGCATCAAACTAAAACGTCACAAATTATACAGTATGTACTGACAAAATGATCTTGTCTCAATTTACTCGCAAACGTATGTACTCAGTGTGAATTCTCATCCCATTTAGATGAACACATTCTTATTATTCTGCTGCATGAATCGCAGTCGAGCCACTGGTTTTACCTTCTGCCATCTTGTGGAAAATCATTGATTTGTCCTGCTTGTCAAGATATATTATTTGAAGTAAGTGAATCATAATTTTGGTGAAATTGGGTCATTTTTACAGAGGATAAGAAACCATACCTGTGTGTATTGTGATGTTGTCTGTCTTCATGTGCTGCTCCACCATTTGTGTTCAATCCATCGGTCAAAGGGTTTTAATGCCGCCACTATCTGTGTTATTTGTTAGCCTGTCTATGCCGTTTTTTATTATGTGCTATCTTTTTTTTTTTTAAAGCTCACGGGTGCATTCCAAGGCAAAGTTGTCGTGCACACGTAGTTCTCTTTGCATGTTTTTTGATTCTGACAAAAATAGGATTATATATGAGCACATGGGTGGAATGGTGGACGACTAGTTTGCACGTCTGCCTCACAGCGTAGAAGTCATGGGTTCGATTCCGGGCCCCGGCCATCCTGTGTGGAGGTTGCATGTTCTCCTTGTGCCTGCGTGGGTTTTCTCCGGGTACTCGGGTTTACTCTCAAATTCCAAAAATGTGAATGCTAGGTAAATAGCACACTCTAAATTGTCCTCAAGTGTGATTGTGAGTGTGAATGTTTGTTTATTGAGGTGTGCTCGATGATTGCCTGGCAACCAGTTCAGGTTATACGCCGCCGACTACTCGAAGACGGCTGGGAAAGGCTCCAGCACGCCCGCGAGCCTCATGAAGCCTTGTCATTGATAGTGATTTTTAAATGTCATAATAAAAACATAAAATAATAATTCAAAGTAATCATAAAATACGATGGAAAACATATATTACATATACAATAAAAATTTTTAAATAATATATTTTATAAGAAAAATAAATATTGAATGATATTTTTTTACATTAACAATAATTGAGAATTTTTTTTCTTTTCACATTTTTGGGGGAAATGTATGTTATGCTATTCTTCACATGAAAATATCAGCGCATGACTTACTCATTACAGTGGGCAGCAGTGAGAACCCATTGTGGATTGATGAGAACACCCCCACAGTGCGGCTTATTTTTCACGAGCAGTGCCATGTAAGGCAACGAGTGGGGCTTGACTTCTTTTCCGCCGATAATCTCAGTTGCATCGTCTGTAAAAATCAAACATCGTAACAAAAAAATTAAAAAATAAAAAAAAATCAACTTATCAATAATCATCAATCATCAATCAATCAATCACAAAGGGTTTTACTCACTTGGCGCAACCATGAGGAGAGCCGCTGCAGAAAGAAAGCCACTCAACAACATTTTGCCTTCTTCTTAGACCACTTTGGTTCACACCTTTTATACTCTCTTGGGGGATGCAAAGACATGAGTCAGCAAAAAAAAAAAAAAAAAAAAGCCACATCCCTCATCTCGGTTTGTGACAATTCTTGCGTGGAAGAAAAATATGTCTTGATGCCATAAGACACATCAGTGATTCATTGATTATGTGAGAGAATTTTCCCTTTTTAAAATCAATGTCATACATGGATCAGAGAACTCTCTGATCCATGTATGACATTGATTTTGTTTTTTTTATTCCAAAACAGCCTAATTTGCATAGTTCCTTTTCAAATACAGTACATGGTGAAAAGGCAATAGAGGCATTGCACGTTCAGTGCCTCCAGGGGCAACATGCGCATCAATTGCTGTTCCGGCAGTCGGCAGGAGCCCACACACACAAGAGACATTGCTTGTGAGCCTTTATAGCGCCAACATACAGAACGTGTTTTATCACACATGTCCCGAACACGCTAATGGTCAAGAGTCTGTATAATATCCCCATTAATCGAACGTACATCGCCAACCATTTTCAAGAAACAGCAATCAATCCACACCAAAATTTATGTGGACATCTCTACTTATGCTCACACATCAATCTCTGAAAATATCGCAGGGATTAGCTTCTCCATAGCTCATTTATGAGAGAATGAAACAATGAGCAGTTTACGTTCAGTTACAATCATGCCGGATTTGCTTTCTTTAATAAGTGCCTAAACACGATGCGTTCCGAGAGGCTTTTTGTAAACTGAACTGTTTGTATGTCGTGATGAATTGAATTTCAATCTAAAAGGTTTTGCTCCTGGGGGTACGCCCGCCCCCGCATTGATCCCTCGCACCACATGGGGCAGCATCTCTGGCCAGACAGAATTAGTGTTCGCCCCACAACGGCGGAGCACCACAGCTGCCTGAGTGGCGGGCATCTGCGACACAAAGATCTATCTTTGTCCGGTAAGAAGAGAATTTCGTCCGACTAAACTTGACTGTGTCAGCTGTATCAACGCTAATTGCTGCCTCGACTGCGACTGTGATGTTAGCCAGCTTGCTGCCAGAGCTAATTGCCTGCCTACCTAACCTCTTAAACCTGCATGTTTTTTTTTGTTGGTGTCACGAGCAAGGCCACAAGCAAAAGCAGACAAGCTCAGTTTATTGAGCAGGTAGATCAGTGACTAAAGATACGCCTGTTCCAATCTTGCCTGTTTTGTTTTACTTTTGCTGTTTGTGACCAGCAGGAGAACACAACACCATGCTCATCCATGCAGTTTTTTTTTTTTTTTTTGCTGGGTAAATCGTCCATCCAAACTTTAGCGTAGCTAAAAGTCTGAAATCTACGTACAATTGCCACCAAAATTCATATGCGCATTCCCAATCTTGTCCACTTCAATCTGGAAAAATATCAATGTGTAAGCAAACAATTTTCATTTCAACTTTATTGAAATGGTCCGAAATGTAAACTGAAGAGACAAGACAATTACATTTCATTTTCAGCGATGGTTTTTCTGATCCATTCAAGTTGCTCCATTGAGAGGAATGAATAGACTCCGGGGATCTTCAACTGGCCACAATACTCGGGTCCGAACGAAGTAATCCCCACGAGTGTTTCTTTGCACACCAGTGGACCTCCTGAGTCTCCCTGAAGACAGAACACGATGAGACTTGGACATCTCAATGATTCAAGGACACAAGTACAAATATGGCACTTACGTTGCAGGTGTCCGTCACCTTTTTACCATTCGAACCGGCACATATCATGCCCGCGGTGATGACCGGCTTTCTGTTATAATACTCGGCAGAATTGCATTTCTTTCTGTCGATGATGGTCACGTCAACAGACATGAGGACGTTGGACATGTTCTTGTTCTCATTACTCGTCCTGCCCCACCCGGCCACCAAACAGCGGCTGCCGGCCTTTGGGTCTTTGGCCTTCCCGGGCAGCTCCAAACACTTCACCGTCTTGGTTTTCTTCACAGGTTTCTCCAGCTGGAATTTTGTGAGTTAAAAATTTGTTCAGGTGACTTTCTTTTGCCATTTTTATTTTTGTGCATCAAAATCAGACAGGTGGGACCACCCAAGATTTTTCATCTGAGTGCCACCTCATTATGTTCGCGGGTCAATGTGACTTGCTGAATGTTTAGGCATTTCACAAAATAACAAATAGAAGTGATGATCAGAATGAAAGGATGAATGGTCAAAAAAACGTATTTATTTAATGCAAATAATATACAGTATCTTTGCTCTTCAATCAGTGCCAGCGACTTATTGTGACAAGCCAAATAATTAAATGCTCTTTGACGACATGGCAGTCACAGAAATTTGTGAGTAAAGTGAAACTAAATCAATATTATTTCTGTTTTGTTAGCATAGTTTCAAGAAAGAAAAAACATTTAGCGCTTGTGATGGTCAAAGAGAGACTTCTGTGGGGATGTACCTCACCTTGAGCAACATAAGGTCATTGACCTTGCTCTTACGTTCGTAGAGGGGATGAGGAACTTTGATTTGGACGTTTCTTATCTGGCGGGAGGCCGTTTCACTTTTGTCAATGGCATGTACACCAAGCCACACGCTCTTTGGACTGTATGCAAAGGAACCAAATGGTGGGAACGTGAAGGTCAAGTCACATGAATAAATCAGTGTTTGTACAAACAGATTATTGAAGGCATCAAACTAAAACGTCACAAATTATACAGTATATACTGACAAAATGATCGTGTCTCAATTTACTCGCAAACGTATGTACTCAGTGTGAATTCTCATCCCATTTAGATGAACACATTCTTATTATTCTGCTGCATGAATCGCAGTCGAGCCACTGGTTTTACCTTCTGCCATCTCGTGGAAAATCATTGATTTGTCCTGCTTGTCAAGATATATTATTTGAAGTAAGTGAATCATAATTTTGGTGAAATTGGGTCATTTTTACAGAGGATAAGAAACCATACCTGTGTGTATTGTGATGTTGTCTGTCTTCATGTGCTGCTCCACCATTTGTGTTCAATCCATCGGTCAAAGGGTTTTAATGCCGCAACTATCTGTGTTATTTGTTCGCCTGTCTATGCCGTTTTTTATTATGTGCTATCTTTTTTTTTTTTTCAGCTCACGGGTGCATTCCAAGGCAAAGTTGTCGTGCACACGTAGTTCTCTTTGCATGTTTTTTGATTCTGACAAAAATAGGATTATATATGAGCACATGGGTGGAATGGTGGACGACTAGTTTGCACGTCTGCCTCACAGCGTAGAAGTCATGGGTTCGATTCCGGGCCCCGGCCATCCTGTGTGGAGGTTGCATGTTCTCCTTGTGCCTGCGTGGGTTTTCTCCGGGTACTCGGGTTTACTCTCAAATTCCAAAAATGTGAATGCTAGGTAAATAGCACACTCTAAATTGTCCTCAAGTGTGATTGTGAGTGTGAATGTTTGTTTATTGAGGTGTGCTCGATGATTGCCTGGCAACCAGTTCAGGTTATACGCCGCCGACTACTCGAAGACGGCTGGGAAAGGCTCCAGCACGCCCGCGAGCCTCATGAAGCCTTGTCATTGATAGTGATTTTTAAATGTCATAATAACAACATATAATAATAATTAAAAGTAATAATCAATAAAATACTATGGAAACTATATATTACATATACAATAAAAATAATAAAATAATATATTTTATCAAGTATACGCCGCCGACTACCCAAAGACGGCTGGGAAAGGCTCCAGCACGCCCGCGAGCCTCATGAAGCCTTGTCATTGATAGTGATTTTTAAATGTCATAATAACAACATATAATAATAATTAAAAGTAATAATCAATAAAATACTATGGAAACTATATATTACATATACAATAAAAATAATAAAATAATATATTTTATCATAAAAATAAATATTGAATGATATTTTTTACATTAACAATAATTGAGAATTTTTTTTTCTTTTCACATTTTTTGGGGGAAATGTATGTTATGCTATTCTTCACATGAAATCATCAGCACATGACTTACTCATGACAGTGGGCAGCAGTGAGAACCCATTGTGGATTGATGAGAACACCCCCACAGTCCGGGATCTCTATCGTGAGCAGCGCCATGTAAGGCAACGAGTGGGGCTTGACTTCTTTTCCGCCGATAATCTCAGTTGCATCGTCTGTAAAAATCAAACATCGTAACAAAAAAATTAAAAAATAAAAAAAAATCAACTTATCAATAATCATCAATCATCAATCAATCAATCACAAAGGGTTTTACTCACTTGGCGTTGGTCAGTAGGTGTCTTGGTATGTAGGTAGGTAACTAAGTCGTCGGTTGGTCAGTCAGTACCGGGGGTATGTAGGGAAGCGCGTAGGTAGCCTAAGTATTAATATGTATGAAGGATGAATAGAGAATAACTACAAAGTAGATAAATAGTCTTACAGTAGTCGTTTACCAGCGATGGTGCAGCCAACTTGAGTGCGGACTCTGCTCGCGGACTCGCTGAAGATACATTCAGGACCGAAAATGGCTTGGGATCACTTTGGACTTTTTCTGAATGTGCATCGGATAAAGATCTTGTTAGGGTGGTTCTGTTTGTGACCAACAGGTGGCTCGGTTTGTGACAATTCTTGCGTGGAAGAAAAATATGTCTTGATGCCATAAGACACATCAGTGATTCACTACAGGGACGTGGGGTCAGGGAAGGCAGCATTAAAAAAGAAAGAAAGAAAGAAAATAATTTAATGATTATGTTAGAGTATTTTCCCTTTTAGTTCCCTGATCCATGTATTATATTGATTTTCTTTTTTTATTCCAAAACAGCCTAATTTGCATAGTTCCTTTTCAAATACATGGTGAAAAGGCAATAGAGGCATTGCACGTTCAGTGCCTCCAGGGGCAACATGCACATCAATTGCTGTTGTGGCAGTCGGCAGGAGCCCACACACACAAGAGACATTGCTTGTGAGCCTTTATAGCGCGTATAATAGCCTTCTATCGATTGCAATGTGTCGAAGAAGCCCAGCAACATACTGTACTGTGCATAACCGACGAGAGCAGGGGTGTCAGACTCATTTCACACTGTGGGCCGCATACGGCCTAGGAAGATGTCAAGTGGGCCGGACCATTAAAATTATCCCATACTCTGCTATAAATAACTAAAATAATATGTCTTTCCTTTGTTTTGGTCTAAAGAAGCACAAGACCTTTCGGAAAATGTTGAAATGTAATGAACATATCTTTTACAAAACATTTCATGAAGCACCTTCGATTTCCTTAGACAAATGTACAATTTACTTTTATCATTCACATATATGCATTGCAACTGATCCCACTGATTGTACAAAGGCACAAAACTTTGAAAAGTAATTGGTATTTAAAATTTATAGTCATGCATTTCAAGATTAAACGAGATTCATAAAGAAAGGAATTTTTAAAACATTTACACATGGGCAAATAAAATCTCAATTTAATCCCTGCCTACACCCTACAAACGTAACAACAAAATGTAACAAGGAGAGTCCTATTAAATGTGTAAAGAATAAATGATAGCGTCTGCTGTGTCGGGTCTGTCTCAGTGACAGACTGAGACTGCGATTGTCTTGTTCTCTGATCAAAACAATGTTGTCTTCTACTCTTATCAAAACCGTGTGTCCCCTCGCGGATATTCCATGAATTGCACATTATTAAACATATTCATTCTGTGTCTTTTATTATTTTTTTCACTTTTAAATGATCCTGCGGACCTGATCGTACCTCCTTGGGGGCCAATTCCGGCCCGTGGGCCGTATGTTTGACACCCTAGACCAGAGCAAGCCTCGACCAGTTGAGGATGTGGAGACCTACTCACTTGAGTTGAAGTAACTGTGTTTGGCTCCAATGAACAAACGTAAGCGCAATTTATTTATTTGTTTATTCACAATTTTAAAGCAAGATCGTTAAAAAAACACGAACAAGAACAACAACAGCATTTAACTTGATCTTACATTAAATTTTCTTTTGTTTTCTTGCTATCACGTTGTTGAACAGTGTGGGATTGAAATATAATTAAAAGATTTGGAAACAAATACTGGTCTTCAAAAATTCCGTGTTGACCTGGATCGAAACAAGTTTACTAAGAAAGTCCAAATAGAAATATAGACTAATCTTTTATTTTGGGTTTGTTCTTTTACCTCTTACCCCAGAGGAGTCAACCAGTCATGAACCTCAATGCACATTCAATGGGAAACCGAAACTGATGTACCGGTAAATGAAAATCTGACACAGTGACTCGGGTTGCAAAGATGTACAGCATTTAGTCACATTTTTTTCCTTTGGCGTAAAATGTCCAAAATAAAACATTGTATTTTATTAATAATTTTGTTTAGTTTACCAAGACACGTGTTGCATTATATAGTATGCACCTCAGCTATGATTCAATATTTTACACAAAAAGGCCGAAAGTATCAACGTCTCTCATTGCAAAACTGAATTCTTGATATCATCAATAAAATAAATTAATGATGACAGCACTGGCTTGGATTATGTAACCTTCTAATCTAATGTAAATGGCAGCAAGTGTTGCAGTCGGCATCTTCAATTTGATGCACGGATCATCACAGTTTATCCCATAGGCTATCTTCCTTTGTGTTTCTTCGATAAATGACAGCAGAATTTAGAGGGGGGTGTAAATTAGTTTTTCTAGCACTTATTTTTTTCGTACTTTCTGTAATCTCCATCGTGGAACTTGTATTGTGTTTTCACGGGGTGAAGAGGGCTCCAATTAAAATTGTGACCTGTGTGCTGCACACAATGACAAACTTCATCAGTGATGTAATCAAGAAGAAATTCTACTTTACAAAAATAATAAATGACAAGTAGTCTTTCTTTTATGTGTATGTGTGGTTTTTTTTTTCATTAACGCTGTCCTATTTTTCAAAGGAAGTCTTCATGACTGTGTTTTTCTTGTGGTTTTCTCACCCACAAGTGAGACACAGCTTCCTCTTGAGGTCGGTAAATTGAAAGAAGAGGAGACCTTTAAACTCCCATTCAGTGGTAAACCGTTAATCGGGTAACACGACACTAACATATCGCAAAATGAATATCAAGAAAGTTTGTTTTATGGGAACCAAACCAGAATGCTATATACAGTAAACACACTTGATCAGCCATTTAAGATTTTCACCGATGCATTTATTTATTTACTACTAATAGTTAAAATAAAAGGTGGTTCTCAGGGGCTAGAAGTCTGCGAGTCTTTTGCCACAAAGGTGGTTTTGTCAGTGGACTGCAAGTGTGAACGAGAACTGTGCATTTGCCGCGTTGCAGCAATGGTGATGTGTTGACCGCATGTTTTAAGCGTACGTTCTTAACAATGCTGAGATGTGGGAAATGGCATGTTCCACACATGAAGACGCTGATCGGCACCTGCAGTGAAGAGCTGGCTCCCGACCTTGTTCAAGGACACGTGCAGAATACGACTTGAATGACCTGGAAAAAAAAAAAAGCAAAAAAAAAAATATATATAAACTCATGGCGACATTCAAGGGAAACTTTGAGAGCTCCGACTGGCGAGCATTTTAAATATGTCATAATTAAAATACCTTGTCGGAAAGCTACATGGTAGAGGTCTGGATTCCAAATGTTGAAAAATGTGACCTCATAACAAGCGTCACTATTTACAGAACCTTGATAAGATGGCGAACGAGACGTAGTGATAAGATCATTTGGAGCAGATTTTTAAAATAATGACTCACCGTTAGCCACTAGCAGTATGCTGGCACCCTCTTGTGGTATGCAAAATGATTGCAAAATTCTATAGCACTTTATCGACAATATTGTGCCCAAAGCGCTTTGTAAAGCTTCACTTACTCACTTATTTAATACATATTCATTTACTGAACCAGAGTGAACAGAAGTGTGTTGACCCAGCAGCGTTAACCTATGGAAAAGGTTGTCCTTTATAGTTGAAAATAGCTTGATTCATCTTCCACAATGCCTCATCGTACCCTGGCCAAGGATACAATCCATGGTGTTTTTTTTCTTGCTTTAATCTGTATTGTGATGTACCAGCTACATAGCCCTAAGCTAACCTATCGATTCTCCATATGCTGCTGTGATGGTGTGAGAGGCCAGCAGTGAAGAAACAAAGACAAAGATAATTGATATGCTTCCTAGCTGGGCTTTATTGACTAACTGCTTAACAATTGAATTTAATGTTCATTAGCCAGCATAATTTTTCATAAACAGCACAAACGATTCCGGGTGTCCCACTCGAAAATAGCGTGCTTTTCTCACGACGCACGTGACACTCCTACATACACTATGTCACGAATATCCAAACGCACGTGTGACCATTCAACATTCCCCTGTGACGCGCCGACGTTTTGACCCATTCTGACTCGAATTCGAAAATTCTCATTTGGTGTTCATTTTAAATGGCATACTCGCATCTCTAGTCAAGTGACCACGGATTCATACACCGCCCTTGTATCATATATACTTTTTGAGTATTATTTGGTGTAAAAAGTGGTTCAATCGAACCCCAGGGAAAATAGACTGCTGAATGAATTGTTCTTTTACCTGAAAGGTGCAAAAGAGGCCTGAGTGAGGGGAAATTCCAATCCCAACAAATGGCGCTGTTATGGGGGCGCCCATGCCCGGTCACCAGGATTCTGGTGGCCTCCACCCAGTTAAGTGAGCAGATCTGCAATCAGAGTTGTTCCAAGAGTCAACGGTGCGTAACGTCATAGTGTCAGCGCTTCAGTGATGCTCAGAGTGTCAATGCACCTGTGAGTTGGTGTCAGCAGACCGGACACAACGGGCCAACTCGGTGTCCCAAATTCGAAGCTTTCCGTCTTCCCACCCTCCACCCGTTGCCATCACATTTCTCTTCCAAGGACACCATCCCATCGCCTGAACGCATACAACCTTGTCAATGCTTCAAAAGATCTTCAGATGTTAAAATTCAGTAGGACTGCACCCCACTTGAGGTAAAAAAAAAAAAAAGATCACTTTATTGATTGACACCTTGACGGCGCTCGGCTGCTTCATTGTGGGGGGGGGCCGGC
>NW_017804967.1:1296940-1302188 GCF_001891065.2 Hippocampus comes
GATAATTGCCTGGCAACCAGTTCAGGTTATACGCCGCCGACTACTCGAAGACGGCTGGGAAAGGCTCCAGCACGCCCGCGAGCCTCATGAAGCCTTGTCATTGATAGTGATTTTTAAATGTCATAATAACAACATATAATAATAATTAAAAGTAATAATCAATAAAATACTATGGAAACTATATATTACATATACAATAAAAATAATAAAATAATATATTTTATCATAAAAATAAATATTGAATGATATTTTTTACATTAACAATAATTGAGAATTTTTTTTTCTTTTCACATTTTTTGGGGGAAATGTATGTTATGCTATTCTTCACATGAAATCATCAGCACATGACTTACTCATGACAGTGGGCAGCAGTGAGAACCCATTGTGGATTGATGAGAACACCCCCACAGTCCGGGATCTCTATCGTGAGCAGCGCCATGTAAGGCAACGAGTGGGGCTTGACTTCTTTTCCGCCGATAATCTCAGTTGCATCGTCTGTAAAAATCAAACATCGTAACAAAAAAATTAAAAAATAAAAAAAAATCAACTTATCAATAATCATCAATCATCAATCAATCAATCACAAAGGGTTTTACTCACTTGGCGCAACCATGAGGAGAGCCGCTGCAGAAAGAAAGCCACTCAACAACATTTTGCCTTCTTCTTAGACCACTTTGGTTCACACCTTTTATCCTCTCTTGGGGGATGCAAAGACATGAGTCCCTCATCTCGGTTTGTGACAATTCTTGCGTGGAAGAAAAATATGTCTTGATGCCATAAGACACATCAGTGATTCACTACAGGGACGTGGGGTCAGGGAAGGCAGCATTAAAAAAGAAAGAAAGAAAGAAAATAATTTAATGATTATGTTAGAGTATTTTCCCTTTTAGTTCCCTGATCCATGTATTATATTGATTTTCTTTTTTTATTCCAAAACAGCCTAATTTGCATAGTTCCTTTTTTTTGCCCGACCTGTCGAGCTCGGGTCATTCTTTGAAGGGTTTTGCAAAGTGGTCACGTAGCACCCCAAAAAGCATGGAGGCAGGGTGGACTGAACAAAATGTATTGAACAAAAAATACAAACTAAGGCGGACACAAAGACAACTGAGCCTTTATCGCGCCAATGTACAGAATGTTGTTTTATCACACATATCCCGAACACACTGATGTTTAAGAGTCTGTATAATATCCTTCTATCGATTGCAATGTGTCGAAGAAGCCCAGCAACATACTGTACTGTGCATAACCGACGAGAGCAGGGGTGTCAGACTCATTTCACACTGTGGGCCGCATACGGCCTAGGAAGATGTCAAGTGGGCCGGACCATTAAAATTATCCCATACTCTGCTATAAATAACTAAAATAATATGTCTTTCCTTTGTTTTGGTCTAAAGAAGCACAAGACCTTTCGGAAAATGTTGAAATGTAATGAACATATCTTTTACAAAACATTTCATGAAGCACCTTCGATTTCCTTAGACAAATGTACAATTTACTTTTATCATTCACATATATGCATTGCAACTGATCCCACTGATTGTACAAAGGCACAAAACTTTGAAAAGTAATTGGTATTTAAAATTTATAGTCATGCATTTCAAGATTAAACGAGATTCATAAAGAAAGGAATTTTTAAAACATTTACACATGGGCAAATAAAATCTCAATTTAATCCCTGCCTACACCCTACAAACGTAACAACAAAATGTAACAAGGAGAGTCCTATTAAATGTGTAAAGAATAAATGATAGCGTCTGCTGTGTCGGGTCTGTCTCAGTGACAGACTGAGACTGCGATTGTCTTGTTCTCTGATCAAAACAATGTTGTCTTCTACTCTTATCAAAACCGTGTGTCCCCTCGCGGATATTCCATGAATTGCACATTATTAAACATATTCATTCTGTGTCTTTTATTATTTTTTTCACTTTTAAATGATCCTGCGGACCTGATCGTACCTCCTTGGGGGCCAATTCCGGCCCGTGGGCCGTATGTTTGACACCCTAGACCAGAGCAAGCCTCGACCAGTTGAGGATGTGGAGACCTACTCACTTGAGTTGAAGTAACTGTGTTTGGCTCCAATGAACAAACGTAAGCGCAATTTATTTATTTGTTTATTCACAATTTTAAAGCAAGATCGTTAAAAAAACACGAACAAGAACAACAACAGCATTTAACTTGATCTTACATTAAATTTTCTTTTGTTTTCTTGCTATCACGTTGTTGAACAGTGTGGGATTGAAATATAATTAAAAGATTTGGAAACAAATACTGGTCTTCAAAAATTCCGTGTTGACCTGGATCGAAACAAGTTTACTAAGAAAGTCCAAATAGAAATATAGACTAATCTTTTATTTTGGGTTTGTTCTTTTACCTCTTACCCCAGAGGAGTCAACCAGTCATGAACCTCAATGCACATTCAATGGGAAACCGAAACTGATGTACCGGTAAATGAAAATCTGACACAGTGACTCGGGTTGCAAAGATGTACAGCATTTAGTCACATTTTTTTCCTTTGGCGTAAAATGTCCAAAATAAAACATTGTATTTTATTAATAATTTTGTTTAGTTTACCAAGACACGTGTTGCATTATATAGTATGCACCTCAGCTATGATTCAATATTTTACACAAAAAGGCCGAAAGTATCAACGTCTCTCATTGCAAAACTGAATTCTTGATATCATCAATAAAATAAATTAATGATGACAGCACTGGCTTGGATTATGTAACCTTCTAATCTAATGTAAATGGCAGCAAGTGTTGCAGTCGGCATCTTCAATTTGATGCACGGATCATCACAGTTTATCCCATAGGCTATCTTCCTTTGTGTTTCTTCGATAAATGACAGCAGAATTTAGAGGGGGGTGTAAATTAGTTTTTCTAGCACTTATTTTTTTCGTACTTTCTGTAATCTCCATCGTGGAACTTGTATTGTGTTTTCACGGGGTGAAGAGGGCTCCAATTAAAATTGTGACCTGTGTGCTGCACACAATGACAAACTTCATCAGTGATGTAATCAAGAAGAAATTCTACTTTACAAAAATAATAAATGACAAGTAGTCTTTCTTTTATGTGTATGTGTGGTTTTTTTTTTCATTAACGCTGTCCTATTTTTCAAAGGAAGTCTTCATGACTGTGTTTTTCTTGTGGTTTTCTCACCCACAAGTGAGACACAGCTTCCTCTTGAGGTCGGTAAATTGAAAGAAGAGGAGACCTTTAAACTCCCATTCAGTGGTAAACCGTTAATCGGGTAACACGACACTAACATATCGCAAAATGAATATCAAGAAAGTTTGTTTTATGGGAACCAAACCAGAATGCTATATACAGTAAACACACTTGATCAGCCATTTAAGATTTTCACCGATGCATTTATTTATTTACTACTAATAGTTAAAATAAAAGGTGGTTCTCAGGGGCTAGAAGTCTGCGAGTCTTTTGCCACAAAGGTGGTTTTGTCAGTGGACTGCAAGTGTGAACGAGAACTGTGCATTTGCCGCGTTGCAGCAATGGTGATGTGTTGACCGCATGTTTTAAGCGTACGTTCTTAACAATGCTGAGATGTGGGAAATGGCATGTTCCACACATGAAGACGCTGATCGGCACCTGCAGTGAAGAGCTGGCTCCCGACCTTGTTCAAGGACACGTGCAGAATACGACTTGAATGACCTGGAAAAAAAAAAAAGCAAAAAAAAAAATATATATAAACTCATGGCGACATTCAAGGGAAACTTTGAGAGCTCCGACTGGCGAGCATTTTAAATATGTCATAATTAAAATACCTTGTCGGAAAGCTACATGGTAGAGGTCTGGATTCCAAATGTTGAAAAATGTGACCTCATAACAAGCGTCACTATTTACAGAACCTTGATAAGATGGCGAACGAGACGTAGTGATAAGATCATTTGGAGCAGATTTTTAAAATAATGACTCACCGTTAGCCACTAGCAGTATGCTGGCACCCTCTTGTGGTATGCAAAATGATTGCAAAATTCTATAGCACTTTATCGACAATATTGTGCCCAAAGCGCTTTGTAAAGCTTCACTTACTCACTTATTTAATACATATTCATTTACTGAACCAGAGTGAACAGAAGTGTGTTGACCCAGCAGCGTTAACCTATGGAAAAGGTTGTCCTTTATAGTTGAAAATAGCTTGATTCATCTTCCACAATGCCTCATCGTACCCTGGCCAAGGATACAATCCATGGTGTTTTTTTTCTTGCTTTAATCTGTATTGTGATGTACCAGCTACATAGCCCTAAGCTAACCTATCGATTCTCCATATGCTGCTGTGATGGTGTGAGAGGCCAGCAGTGAAGAAACAAAGACAAAGATAATTGATATGCTTCCTAGCTGGGCTTTATTGACTAACTGCTTAACAATTGAATTTAATGTTCATTAGCCAGCATAATTTTTCATAAACAGCACAAACGATTCCGGGTGTCCCACTCGAAAATAGCGTGCTTTTCTCACGACGCACGTGACACTCCTACATACACTATGTCACGAATATCCAAACGCACGTGTGACCATTCAACATTCCCCTGTGACGCGCCGACGTTTTGACCCATTCTGACTCGAATTCGAAAATTCTCATTTGGTGTTCATTTTAAATGGCATACTCGCATCTCTAGTCAAGTGACCACGGATTCATACACCGCCCTTGTATCATATATACTTTTTGAGTATTATTTGGTGTAAAAAGTGGTTCAATCGAACCCCAGGGAAAATAGACTGCTGAATGAATTGTTCTTTTACCTGAAAGGTGCAAAAGAGGCCTGAGTGAGGGGAAATTCCAATCCCAACAAATGGCGCTGTTATGGGGGCGCCCATGCCCGGTCACCAGGATTCTGGTGGCCTCCACCCAGTTAAGTGAGCAGATCTGCAATCAGAGTTGTTCCAAGAGTCAACGGTGCGTAACGTCATAGTGTCAGCGCTTCAGTGATGCTCAGAGTGTCAATGCACCTGTGAGTTGGTGTCAGCAGACCGGACACAACGGGCCAACTCGGTGTCCCAAATTCGAAGCTTTCCGTCTTCCCACCCTCCACCCGTTGCCATCACATTTCTCTTCCAAGGACACCATCCCATCGCCTGAACGCATACAACCTTGTCAATGCTTCAAAAGATCTTCAGATGTTAAAATTCAGTAGGACTGCACCCCACTTGAGGTAAAAAAAAAAAAAAGATCACTTTATTGATTGACACCTTGACGGCGCTCGGCTGCTTCATTGTGGGGGGGGGCCGGC
>NW_017804967.1:1305664-1316022 GCF_001891065.2 Hippocampus comes
GTTGGTCATTGTGTCATTAGTTAGTGTTTCTGTTAAAAGGACTTTTTGCCCGACCTGTCGAGCTCGGGTCATTCTTTGAAGGGTTTTGCAAAGTGGTCACGTAGCACCCCAAAAAGCATGGAGGCAGGGTGGACTGAACAAAATGTATTGAACAAAAAATACAAACTAAGGCGGACACAAAGACAAAACACAATGACCCGATCTCGACAGGTCGGGCATGGAGTCCTTTTAACAGAAACACTAACAAATGACACAATGACCAACAGGTGTGCCTCTGCAGGAAGAGCCCTACAGTGCCACCTGTTGGTCATAAACAGAACCACCCTAACAGATCTTTATTGCATGGAGCAGGGATGAGCAACTGGTGGCCCCCCACACTTTGAGTGGGCCCTTGATTTGTATTTTTTTTAAACATTTGGGGGATTTTCCGCAAAGGTTGTGCAGTATTCGGAAAATGTTGAAATGTAATGAACATATCTTTTACAAAACATTTCATGAAGCACCTTCGATTTCCTTAGACAAATGTACAATTTACTTTTATCATTCACATATATGCATTGCAACTGATCCCACTGATTGTACAAAGGCACAAAACTTTGAAAAGTAATTGGTATTTAAAATTTATAGTCATGCATTTCAAGATTAAACGAGATTCATAAAGAAAGGAATTTTTAAAACATTTACACATGGGCAAATAAAATCTCAATTTAATCCCTGCCTACACCCTACAAACGTAACAACAAAATGTAACAAGGAGAGTCCTATTAAATGTGTAAAGAATAAATGATAGCGTCTGCTGTGTCGGGTCTGTCTCAGTGACAGACTGAGACTGCGATTGTCTTGTTCTCTGATCAAAACAATGTTGTCTTCTACTCTTATCAAAACCGTGTGTCCCCTCGCGGATATTCCATGAATTGCACATTATTAAACATATTCATTCTGTGTCTTTTATTATTTTTTTCACTTTTAAATGATCCTGCGGACCTGATCGTACCTCCTTGGGGGCCAATTCCGGCCCGTGGGCCGTATGTTTGACACCCTAGACCAGAGCAAGCCTCGACCAGTTGAGGATGTGGAGACCTACTCACTTGAGTTGAAGTAACTGTGTTTGGCTCCAATGAACAAACGTAAGCGCAATTTATTTATTTGTTTATTCACAATTTTAAAGCAAGATCGTTAAAAAAACACGAACAAGAACAACAACAGCATTTAACTTGATCTTACATTAAATTTTCTTTTGTTTTCTTGCTATCACGTTGTTGAACAGTGTGGGATTGAAATATAATTAAAAGATTTGGAAACAAATACTGGTCTTCAAAAATTCCGTGTTGACCTGGATCGAAACAAGTTTACTAAGAAAGTCCAAATAGAAATATAGACTAATCTTTTATTTTGGGTTTGTTCTTTTACCTCTTACCCCAGAGGAGTCAACCAGTCATGAACCTCAATGCACATTCAATGGGAAACCGAAACTGATGTACCGGTAAATGAAAATCTGACACAGTGACTCGGGTTGCAAAGATGTACAGCATTTAGTCACATTTTTTTCCTTTGGCGTAAAATGTCCAAAATAAAACATTGTATTTTATTAATAATTTTGTTTAGTTTACCAAGACACGTGTTGCATTATATAGTATGCACCTCAGCTATGATTCAATATTTTACACAAAAAGGCCGAAAGTATCAACGTCTCTCATTGCAAAACTGAATTCTTGATATCATCAATAAAATAAATTAATGATGACAGCACTGGCTTGGATTATGTAACCTTCTAATCTAATGTAAATGGCAGCAAGTGTTGCAGTCGGCATCTTCAATTTGATGCACGGATCATCACAGTTTATCCCATAGGCTATCTTCCTTTGTGTTTCTTCGATAAATGACAGCAGAATTTAGAGGGGGGTGTAAATTAGTTTTTCTAGCACTTATTTTTTTCGTACTTTCTGTAATCTCCATCGTGGAACTTGTATTGTGTTTTCACGGGGTGAAGAGGGCTCCAATTAAAATTGTGACCTGTGTGCTGCACACAATGACAAACTTCATCAGTGATGTAATCAAGAAGAAATTCTACTTTACAAAAATAATAAATGACAAGTAGTCTTTCTTTTATGTGTATGTGTGGTTTTTTTTTTCATTAACGCTGTCCTATTTTTCAAAGGAAGTCTTCATGACTGTGTTTTTCTTGTGGTTTTCTCACCCACAAGTGAGACACAGCTTCCTCTTGAGGTCGGTAAATTGAAAGAAGAGGAGACCTTTAAACTCCCATTCAGTGGTAAACCGTTAATCGGGTAACACGACACTAACATATCGCAAAATGAATATCAAGAAAGTTTGTTTTATGGGAACCAAACCAGAATGCTATATACAGTAAACACACTTGATCAGCCATTTAAGATTTTCACCGATGCATTTATTTATTTACTACTAATAGTTAAAATAAAAGGTGGTTCTCAGGGGCTAGAAGTCTGCGAGTCTTTTGCCACAAAGGTGGTTTTGTCAGTGGACTGCAAGTGTGAACGAGAACTGTGCATTTGCCGCGTTGCAGCAATGGTGATGTGTTGACCGCATGTTTTAAGCGTACGTTCTTAACAATGCTGAGATGTGGGAAATGGCATGTTCCACACATGAAGACGCTGATCGGCACCTGCAGTGAAGAGCTGGCTCCCGACCTTGTTCAAGGACACGTGCAGAATACGACTTGAATGACCTGGAAAAAAAAAAAAGCAAAAAAAAAAATATATATAAACTCATGGCGACATTCAAGGGAAACTTTGAGAGCTCCGACTGGCGAGCATTTTAAATATGTCATAATTAAAATACCTTGTCGGAAAGCTACATGGTAGAGGTCTGGATTCCAAATGTTGAAAAATGTGACCTCATAACAAGCGTCACTATTTACAGAACCTTGATAAGATGGCGAACGAGACGTAGTGATAAGATCATTTGGAGCAGATTTTTAAAATAATGACTCACCGTTAGCCACTAGCAGTATGCTGGCACCCTCTTGTGGTATGCAAAATGATTGCAAAATTCTATAGCACTTTATCGACAATATTGTGCCCAAAGCGCTTTGTAAAGCTTCACTTACTCACTTATTTAATACATATTCATTTACTGAACCAGAGTGAACAGAAGTGTGTTGACCCAGCAGCGTTAACCTATGGAAAAGGTTGTCCTTTATAGTTGAAAATAGCTTGATTCATCTTCCACAATGCCTCATCGTACCCTGGCCAAGGATACAATCCATGGTGTTTTTTTTCTTGCTTTAATCTGTATTGTGATGTACCAGCTACATAGCCCTAAGCTAACCTATCGATTCTCCATATGCTGCTGTGATGGTGTGAGAGGCCAGCAGTGAAGAAACAAAGACAAAGATAATTGATATGCTTCCTAGCTGGGCTTTATTGACTAACTGCTTAACAATTGAATTTAATGTTCATTAGCCAGCATAATTTTTCATAAACAGCACAAACGATTCCGGGTGTCCCACTCGAAAATAGCGTGCTTTTCTCACGACGCACGTGACACTCCTACATACACTATGTCACGAATATCCAAACGCACGTGTGACCATTCAACATTCCCCTGTGACGCGCCGACGTTTTGACCCATTCTGACTCGAATTCGAAAATTCTCATTTGGTGTTCATTTTAAATGGCATACTCGCATCTCTAGTCAAGTGACCACGGATTCATACACCGCCCTTGTATCATATATACTTTTTGAGTATTATTTGGTGTAAAAAGTGGTTCAATCGAACCCCAGGGAAAATAGACTGCTGAATGAATTGTTCTTTTACCTGAAAGGTGCAAAAGAGGCCTGAGTGAGGGGAAATTCCAATCCCAACAAATGGCGCTGTTATGGGGGCGCCCATGCCCGGTCACCAGGATTCTGGTGGCCTCCACCCAGTTAAGTGAGCAGATCTGCAATCAGAGTTGTTCCAAGAGTCAACGGTGCGTAACGTCATAGTGTCAGCGCTTCAGTGATGCTCAGAGTGTCAATGCACCTGTGAGTTGGTGTCAGCAGACCGGACACAACGGGCCAACTCGGTGTCCCAAATTCGAAGCTTTCCGTCTTCCCACCCTCCACCCGTTGCCATCACATTTCTCTTCCAAGGACACCATCCCATCGCCTGAACGCATACAACCTTGTCAATGCTTCAAAAGATCTTCAGATGTTAAAATTCAGTAGGACTGCACCCCACTTGAGGTAAAAAAAAAAAAAAGATCACTTTATTGATTGACACCTTGACGGCGCTCGGCTGCTTCATTGTGGGGGGGGGCCGGCTAATATGGTTTCTGTCAGAGGGTAAACATGACACAAACATTATTAACGTTTTCTGATGCTGTAAAAATGTGTCGAATAAATATTAAATGTCAACATTTCGTCAACGAATATTTGCGTCATAGCCTGCAACACACGTTTCTATTAGCAGGGCGGGATGTCAGTCAGGGGGCTGAAAAAAAAAAAACACAGCTGCCTTTCATGTACAATTCACCGAGGGTACTTGCTAAGAATGGGAATCTGGGCGGCCAAGAGAAGCATTTTTAAATGGTACACGTGAGCTACGATAGTTAGCACGCTGTGAAAGTGTCCCGTGCTTCGTTCATCTTAGCGGCCGTTATGGCTGTTGCTCATTACGCCATGCGTGTGTAAGTGTGTGCATGTGCGCACGTGTGCGGTAACGGGTCGATCGCGGGAGGCTTGTTGTTCGAAAAGTAGATCTTCCGTCAAGAAAGTTTGGGCACCCCTCCTCGACAAGATGAACTGCAGGGGGTGAAATAAAAACTTTTAATCATGAATGCTCGTTGTGTATTTGTAGCCAACTTAGTCATGTTGATAGCAGGCTAATATGGCTCATGTAGATACATACAGCATGTGTTGCCTTCATGATAAGGCTTTTTATTTTTTTGCGTCTCCAGACATATTTGTTTTTTGTTTATTTTGGTCCAATATGGCTCTTTCAACATTTTGGGTTGCAGACCCCTGGTCTAAACTCATGAAACTTTGCACACACACCAGGGCTAGCAAAATAGTAAATATTTTAGTCAGTCAACGCGTGATTTAAAAAAAAAAAAAAAAAGGCTCAGTAGCGCCCCATTCAATTACTTACTAAAGCAGTCAGGCTGTATGTTTCACCCACATCTAGGAAAATTTGAAGGCTTATGTAACAACCAAGAACAACAATAAAGGCTCCTGCAGCCATATGCTAAACCTAACAAGAAGTTGGCCAATTTGTCATCGCCCTCACCACAAATGCTGGTGTAACTTGACCCAGATGATCATATCTTGTCAAATAATCACATGTTTTATGAGAATCCAGGCATGAGGACAAATAATGAGCTTATTTTTCATCATAGTAGTCACACTGCCTGCTGGCTAAAGGAAACAGGTATTTTTGATGGGTTTTTTCCCCAGCAGCCTTACCAGATCCACCTCATTTTGGTAGAGAAGAATGTTTAGGCTTTCATCATATTAAAACACAAAATTTGTGATTATTTTTTGGAATGCTGTTGCTCTCGCAAGAAAAAACAACATTGATTTTGAGGCTCAAAACATTAATGAAAGATCATGAAACTTTGCATACGCATCAGGCTGATCAAAGTAATAAATTTGTCTTAGTTTATTGTGCAGTTTTTTTAATGGCTCTGTTTTTAGAGTGGTTTGGTTTGTGACCAACAGGTGGCACTGTAGGGCTCTTCCTGCAGTGGCACACCTGTTGGTCATTGTGTCATTAGTTAGTGTTTCTGTTAAAAGGACTTTTTGCCCGACCTGTCGAGCTCGGGTCATTCTTTGAAGGGTTTTGCAAAGTGGTCACGTAGCACCCCAAAAAGCATGGAGGCAGGGTGGACTGAACAAAATGTATTGAACAAAAAATACAAACTAAGGCGGACACAAAGACAAAACACAATGACCCGATCTCGACAGGTCGGGCATGGAGTCCTTTTAACAGAAACACTAACAAATGACACAATGACCAACAGGTGTGCCTCTGCAGGAAGAGCCCTACAGTGCCACCTGTTGGTCATAAACAGAACCACCCTAACAGATCTTTATTGCATGGAGCAGGGATGAGCAACTGGTGGCCCCCCACACTTTGAGTGGGCCCTTGATTTGTATTTTTTTTAAACATTTGGGGGATTTTCCGCAAAGGTTGTGCAGTATAGTTTTAAATTGTAAGATCACCATTCACCAGCAGATGACACGGTCACTGTTTAGTTATTTTGTTGTTTGCTTCAACCCTTTGTTGTTGGGTAAGAATAGTGGATCTTTTATAAAGGAGACATGTATTATGAAAAATTAAATATATTTAGAGCAGGTATTTTGCGCACTTGCACATATTTTGTCCATATTTAAAGTGACATTTTTGTTCTATATCTGGTTAGAGAGTGCATGGTCCTATGTGTCCCCCAATTAATACTGATAAAAAATTGTTGCTCCTCCAGTACTTAAGTTGCCCATCCTTGGCACAAAGTATGCTATGTAATATAAATAATACAGTACTAAAATCCGGTCGTCTCATGCCAAGTAAAAGTACAGTCAGCCTGTACCAGTTGATTGTGCATCTCCACTTTCATGTGCAGTCCAAATCCATTCCTGCAAAAATGATTTAAAAATAAACATATTTTCTCATCAGGCAATCACGGGTGTTTTTGTTTTTCTTATGTTCTATGAACACACCTGTTTTGGCGCATTGAACATGTCTGAACATCTTCTGCGGTTTGCAATGATGCATTGTGTCTTCGGTGTTGCGTTGGTGTCACACACAATCAGCCTGGACTCTGATTGAAATAAATAATTAAATAACGATTACGCTTTGTACATGAAGGGCGTGAATTTAACTGGCAATGGGTGGTTGGGTTTGCACAAGCTTCCTTTTGTTCAGTAGAATGCATGTATTTGCATGTTGAACTGAACCATGTATAACAAACATTTTGCATGAACCTCAAAGCTGTGATCTGGTGCAATGACACAAAAGCCTCACGAAACGCTACCCACAGCTTCAGGGGAAACCATGGTTGCTCCTTTGTTGTTTTGCTTTACTGTTGTATATGTTAGTTGTACCTCCTTGGGGGCCAATTCCGGCCCGTGGGCCGTATGTTTGACACCCTAGACCAGAGCAAGCCTCGACCAGTTGAGGATGTGGAGACCTACTCACTTGAGTTGAAGTAACTGTGTTTGGCTCCAATGAACAAACGTAAGCGCAATTTATTTATTTGTTTATTCACAATTTTAAAGCAAGATCGTTAAAAAAACACGAACAAGAACAACAACAGCATTTAACTTGATCTTACATTAAATTTTCTTTTGTTTTCTTGCTATCACGTTGTTGAACAGTGTGGGATTGAAATATAATTAAAAGATTTGGAAACAAATACTGGTCTTCAAAAATTCCGTGTTGACCTGGATCGAAACAAGTTTACTAAGAAAGTCCAAATAGAAATATAGACTAATCTTTTATTTTGGGTTTGTTCTTTTACCTCTTACCCCAGAGGAGTCAACCAGTCATGAACCTCAATGCACATTCAATGGGAAACCGAAACTGATGTACCGGTAAATGAAAATCTGACACAGTGACTCGGGTTGCAAAGATGTACAGCATTTAGTCACATTTTTTTCCTTTGGCGTAAAATGTCCAAAATAAAACATTGTATTTTATTAATAATTTTGTTTAGTTTACCAAGACACGTGTTGCATTATATAGTATGCACCTCAGCTATGATTCAATATTTTACACAAAAAGGCCGAAAGTATCAACGTCTCTCATTGCAAAACTGAATTCTTGATATCATCAATAAAATAAATTAATGATGACAGCACTGGCTTGGATTATGTAACCTTCTAATCTAATGTAAATGGCAGCAAGTGTTGCAGTCGGCATCTTCAATTTGATGCACGGATCATCACAGTTTATCCCATAGGCTATCTTCCTTTGTGTTTCTTCGATAAATGACAGCAGAATTTAGAGGGGGGTGTAAATTAGTTTTTCTAGCACTTATTTTTTTCGTACTTTCTGTAATCTCCATCGTGGAACTTGTATTGTGTTTTCACGGGGTGAAGAGGGCTCCAATTAAAATTGTGACCTGTGTGCTGCACACAATGACAAACTTCATCAGTGATGTAATCAAGAAGAAATTCTACTTTACAAAAATAATAAATGACAAGTAGTCTTTCTTTTATGTGTATGTGTGGTTTTTTTTTTCATTAACGCTGTCCTATTTTTCAAAGGAAGTCTTCATGACTGTGTTTTTCTTGTGGTTTTCTCACCCACAAGTGAGACACAGCTTCCTCTTGAGGTCGGTAAATTGAAAGAAGAGGAGACCTTTAAACTCCCATTCAGTGGTAAACCGTTAATCGGGTAACACGACACTAACATATCGCAAAATGAATATCAAGAAAGTTTGTTTTATGGGAACCAAACCAGAATGCTATATACAGTAAACACACTTGATCAGCCATTTAAGATTTTCACCGATGCATTTATTTATTTACTACTAATAGTTAAAATAAAAGGTGGTTCTCAGGGGCTAGAAGTCTGCGAGTCTTTTGCCACAAAGGTGGTTTTGTCAGTGGACTGCAAGTGTGAACGAGAACTGTGCATTTGCCGCGTTGCAGCAATGGTGATGTGTTGACCGCATGTTTTAAGCGTACGTTCTTAACAATGCTGAGATGTGGGAAATGGCATGTTCCACACATGAAGACGCTGATCGGCACCTGCAGTGAAGAGCTGGCTCCCGACCTTGTTCAAGGACACGTGCAGAATACGACTTGAATGACCTGGAAAAAAAAAAAAGCAAAAAAAAAAATATATATAAACTCATGGCGACATTCAAGGGAAACTTTGAGAGCTCCGACTGGCGAGCATTTTAAATATGTCATAATTAAAATACCTTGTCGGAAAGCTACATGGTAGAGGTCTGGATTCCAAATGTTGAAAAATGTGACCTCATAACAAGCGTCACTATTTACAGAACCTTGATAAGATGGCGAACGAGACGTAGTGATAAGATCATTTGGAGCAGATTTTTAAAATAATGACTCACCGTTAGCCACTAGCAGTATGCTGGCACCCTCTTGTGGTATGCAAAATGATTGCAAAATTCTATAGCACTTTATCGACAATATTGTGCCCAAAGCGCTTTGTAAAGCTTCACTTACTCACTTATTTAATACATATTCATTTACTGAACCAGAGTGAACAGAAGTGTGTTGACCCAGCAGCGTTAACCTATGGAAAAGGTTGTCCTTTATAGTTGAAAATAGCTTGATTCATCTTCCACAATGCCTCATCGTACCCTGGCCAAGGATACAATCCATGGTGTTTTTTTTCTTGCTTTAATCTGTATTGTGATGTACCAGCTACATAGCCCTAAGCTAACCTATCGATTCTCCATATGCTGCTGTGATGGTGTGAGAGGCCAGCAGTGAAGAAACAAAGACAAAGATAATTGATATGCTTCCTAGCTGGGCTTTATTGACTAACTGCTTAACAATTGAATTTAATGTTCATTAGCCAGCATAATTTTTCATAAACAGCACAAACGATTCCGGGTGTCCCACTCGAAAATAGCGTGCTTTTCTCACGACGCACGTGACACTCCTACATACACTATGTCACGAATATCCAAACGCACGTGTGACCATTCAACATTCCCCTGTGACGCGCCGACGTTTTGACCCATTCTGACTCGAATTCGAAAATTCTCATTTGGTGTTCATTTTAAATGGCATACTCGCATCTCTAGTCAAGTGACCACGGATTCATACACCGCCCTTGTATCATATATACTTTTTGAGTATTATTTGGTGTAAAAAGTGGTTCAATCGAACCCCAGGGAAAATAGACTGCTGAATGAATTGTTCTTTTACCTGAAAGGTGCAAAAGAGGCCTGAGTGAGGGGAAATTCCAATCCCAACAAATGGCGCTGTTATGGGGGCGCCCATGCCCGGTCACCAGGATTCTGGTGGCCTCCACCCAGTTAAGTGAGCAGATCTGCAATCAGAGTTGTTCCAAGAGTCAACGGTGCGTAACGTCATAGTGTCAGCGCTTCAGTGATGCTCAGAGTGTCAATGCACCTGTGAGTTGGTGTCAGCAGACCGGACACAACGGGCCAACTCGGTGTCCCAAATTCGAAGCTTTCCGTCTTCCCACCCTCCACCCGTTGCCATCACATTTCTCTTCCAAGGACACCATCCCATCGCCTGAACGCATACAACCTTGTCAATGCTTCAAAAGATCTTCAGATGTTAAAATTCAGTAGGACTGCACCCCACTTGAGGTAAAAAAAAAAAAAAGATCACTTTATTGATTGACACCTTGACGGCGCTCGGCTGCTTCATTGTGGGGGGGGGCCGGC
>NW_017804967.1:1316322-1321937 GCF_001891065.2 Hippocampus comes
CTACTGATGCCACAGCATTGTGAGCAACTGGGCCTTCAGTATCTTGCTCAAGGACCCTTTGAGATGGTCACAAGGGCCCAGGGATCAAACCCCACAACCTCTGGGTTGGGAGACGAGCATTCCACCCCTGAACCATGCCACCCCCACATATAGACGTATAGGCTAATTCTATCAACAAGAATTGGATGCAGCTCTGTGGTGAAGTTCAAATGATATCGAAAAGCCTTGATGGTAAACCTCTGGTGGGCTTCCGATAATGCTACCTGCTGAGAAGTTGCTGTTTCCAAGAAAGACCTCGAACCACGGATAGGTATGAAACCAGTGACCTCACATTCTTCCTCTGTTCAATGTCCCACAACTGAGAAGTCAACACAAAAACATTGCAGTGCTGATTCAACTTGGTCTCTCAGCCCCCAGCATGTCCTGTTACGTGCATACCTGTACCACCCCTCGCCTGGTTCCGATACTGAGAACACGGCCGTCCGCACTCCAGCGTATGCACGAAACAGTCTGGCGCCGCTCTCGACCCGGTTCGGGACACGGGTCCAGTCGTCCGAGCAGAGAGCGAGTTTCTGAATTCCAAATGTAAACAGAAGAGTCCAGAGCTAATGCGAGGATGCCGGTACAGCTGCAGTCTAAAAGATGCGTGTCTGTGAGGGAGGAGATGGGAAGTTCACTGAAATGTAGGTAGGTAAGTAGGTCAGTCAGTTGGTACCTTGGTAGGTGGGATGGGTGGTCGGTCGGTAGGCAAGGTGATCAGTTGGTCAGTAGGTGTCTTGGTATGTAGGTAGGTAACTAAGTCGTCGGTTGGTCAGTCAGTACCGGGGGTATGTAGGGAAGCGCGTAGGTAGCCTAAGTATTAATATGTATGAAGGATGAATAGAGAATAACTACAAAGTAGATAAATAGTCTTACAGTAGTCGTTTACCAGCGATGGTGCAGCCAACTTGAGTGCGGACTCTGCTCGCGGACTCGCTGAAGATACATTCAGGACCGAAAATGGCTTGGGATCACTTTGGACTTTTTCTGAATGTGCATCGGATAAAGATCTTGTTAGGGTGGTTCTGTTTGTGACCAACAGGTGGCACTGTAGGGCTCTTCCTGCAGTGGCACACCTGTTGGTCATTGTGTCATTAGTTAGTGTTTCTGTTAAAAGGACTTTTTGCCCGACCTGTCGAGCTCGGGTCATTCTTTGAAGGGTTTTGCAAAGTGGTCACGTAGCACCCCAAAAAGCATGGAGGCAGGGTGGACTGAACAAAATGTATTGAACAAAAAATACAAACTAAGGCGGACACAAAGACAAAACACAATGACCCGATCTCGACAGGTCGGGCATGGAGTCCTTTTAACAGAAACACTAACAAATGACACAATGACCAACAGGTGTGCCTCTGCAGGAAGAGCCCTACAGTGCCACCTGTTGGTCATAAACAGAACCACCCTAACAGATCTTTATTGCATGGAGCAGGGATGAGCAACTGGTGGCCCCCCACACTTTGAGTGGGCCCTTGATTTGTATTTTTTTTAAACATTTGGGGGATTTTCCGCAAAGGTTGTGCAGTATAGTTTTAAATTGTAAGATCACCATTCACCAGCAGATGACACGGTCACTGTTTAGTTATTTTGTTGTTTGCTTCAACCCTTTGTTGTTGGGTAAGAATAGTGGATCTTTTATAAAGGAGACATGTATTATGAAAAATGAAATATATTTAGAGCAGGTATTTTGCGCACTTGCACATATTTTGTCCATATTTAAAGTGACATTTTTGTTCTATATCTGGTTAGAGAGTGCATGGTCCTATGTGTCCCCCAATTAATACTGATAAAAAATTGTTGCTCCTCCAGTACTTAAGTTGCCCATCCTTGGCACAAAGTATGCTATGTAATATAAATAATACAGTACTAAAATCCGGTCGTCTCATGCCAAGTAAAAGTACAGTCAGCCTGTACCAGTTGATTGTGCATCTCCACTTTCATGTGCAGTCCAAATCCATTCCTGCAAAAATGATTTAAAAATAAACATATTTTCTCATCAGGCAATCACGGGTGTTTTTGTTTTTCTTATGTTCTATGAACACACCTGTTTTGGCGCATTGAACATGTCTGAACATCTTCTGCGGTTTGCAATGATGCATTGTGTCTTCGGTGTTGCGTTGGTGTCACACACAATCAGCCTGGACTCTGATTGAAATAAATAATTAAATAACGATTACGCTTTGTACATGAAGGGCGTGAATTTAACTGGCAATGGGTGGTTGGGTTTGCACAAGCTTCCTTTTGTTCAGTAGAATGCATGTATTTGCATGTTGAACTGAACCATGTATAACAAACATTTTGCATGAACCTCAAAGCTGTGATCTGGTGCAATGACACAAAAGCCTCACGAAACGCTACCCACAGCTTCAGGGGAAACCATGGTTGCTCCTTTGTTGTTTTGCTTTACTGTTGTATATGTTAGTTGCTCCATGTACAGCACTTTGTGTGCACCGATGGCTGTTTGAAAGTGCTCAATAAATACATTTGAGTTGAGTTGAGTTTGTATGTTTGAAATGTTGAGCCAATGCTCTGTAAATGCAGTGGAGCACTTAAATGACAGGCTTTACAAATAAGAAAGGAAAAAAATATTTCGCGATAATAATTAAAGCTACAAGCAGAAATAAATGGGTCCTCACTGTCGTCACCAAGTCCCTTTTCCCTAATCAGAGTTTGTCGGGTAAAACCTGTGGAATTTGCCCCAAAACAGTATTTTCCTGTCACCCATCTGTCTAGGATACCGACCGGCTTCCTCCTGAGGATCATTTAGTTGAAGCAGCCATCCTATGCAAATATTAGAGCAACTCCTATGAGGAAATTTGCCTGAAAATGGCTGCTTTAAACTAAAATGGAAGACTTCTTGTTCAACATTGGGCCTGGATCCATTGGACTTATTCATGCGTTGTGTTTTGAAGGATGTGGCGATCGCATTTCCCATACCCATATGCTTCACCCATTTTAAATTACAAAATGGTGTAGGCAAAATAAAACTTGACATTTTTGATTCACATGTTTAAGGATGCCTAAATACCATTGGTGCTCAGGACCCCTAAAATTCATTAATTTATTTATTTTATTTAACCAGAACACACCAAATCTACATTCATGAGACTACCTTGTGCTCTTTGGGCCGTTTCCTGATGCCTCGAGGGAGAATCCAGCTCCAGCCTCTGACAGACTCCATCTAACTTAAAAGTGGGTCGACAGCGCTGCCCAGTGGCCAAGGGCGTACTCGCAGCGGGACTCTCGCGACTGCGCTTGCGGATGAGCCACGTTCGAAAGCGCTTGTACGACGTCACACGCGCCTCGGGTTCACCCTGCAAAGAGTGCAAAAACAAAGATATATTATTTGAAGTAAATATATATTTTGGGACCAATTACGTCAAATTGGATAATTTGACACAATCCTGCCTGGCTATTTAAAACAAAAAAATCATGCATCTTTTTTTTTTGGAAGTCTTCATGACTGTGTTTTTCTTGTGGTTTTCTCACCCACAAGTGAGACACAGCTTCCTCTTGAGGTCGGTAAATTGAAAGAAGAGGAGACCTTTAAACTCCCATTCAGTGGTAAACCGTTAATCGGGTAACACGACACTAACATATCGCAAAATGAATATCAAGAAAGTTTGTTTTATGGGAACCAAACCAGAATGCTATATACAGTAAACACACTTGATCAGCCATTTAAGATTTTCACCGATGCATTTATTTATTTACTACTAATAGTTAAAATAAAAGGTGGTTCTCAGGGGCTAGAAGTCTGCGAGTCTTTTGCCACAAAGGTGGTTTTGTCAGTGGACTGCAAGTGTGAACGAGAACTGTGCATTTGCCGCGTTGCAGCAATGGTGATGTGTTGACCGCATGTTTTAAGCGTACGTTCTTAACAATGCTGAGATGTGGGAAATGGCATGTTCCACACATGAAGACGCTGATCGGCACCTGCAGTGAAGAGCTGGCTCCCGACCTTGTTCAAGGACACGTGCAGAATACGACTTGAATGACCTGGAAAAAAAAAAAAGCAAAAAAAAAAATATATATAAACTCATGGCGACATTCAAGGGAAACTTTGAGAGCTCCGACTGGCGAGCATTTTAAATATGTCATAATTAAAATACCTTGTCGGAAAGCTACATGGTAGAGGTCTGGATTCCAAATGTTGAAAAATGTGACCTCATAACAAGCGTCACTATTTACAGAACCTTGATAAGATGGCGAACGAGACGTAGTGATAAGATCATTTGGAGCAGATTTTTAAAATAATGACTCACCGTTAGCCACTAGCAGTATGCTGGCACCCTCTTGTGGTATGCAAAATGATTGCAAAATTCTATAGCACTTTATCGACAATATTGTGCCCAAAGCGCTTTGTAAAGCTTCACTTACTCACTTATTTAATACATATTCATTTACTGAACCAGAGTGAACAGAAGTGTGTTGACCCAGCAGCGTTAACCTATGGAAAAGGTTGTCCTTTATAGTTGAAAATAGCTTGATTCATCTTCCACAATGCCTCATCGTACCCTGGCCAAGGATACAATCCATGGTGTTTTTTTTCTTGCTTTAATCTGTATTGTGATGTACCAGCTACATAGCCCTAAGCTAACCTATCGATTCTCCATATGCTGCTGTGATGGTGTGAGAGGCCAGCAGTGAAGAAACAAAGACAAAGATAATTGATATGCTTCCTAGCTGGGCTTTATTGACTAACTGCTTAACAATTGAATTTAATGTTCATTAGCCAGCATAATTTTTCATAAACAGCACAAACGATTCCGGGTGTCCCACTCGAAAATAGCGTGCTTTTCTCACGACGCACGTGACACTCCTACATACACTATGTCACGAATATCCAAACGCACGTGTGACCATTCAACATTCCCCTGTGACGCGCCGACGTTTTGACCCATTCTGACTCGAATTCGAAAATTCTCATTTGGTGTTCATTTTAAATGGCATACTCGCATCTCTAGTCAAGTGACCACGGATTCATACACCGCCCTTGTATCATATATACTTTTTGAGTATTATTTGGTGTAAAAAGTGGTTCAATCGAACCCCAGGGAAAATAGACTGCTGAATGAATTGTTCTTTTACCTGAAAGGTGCAAAAGAGGCCTGAGTGAGGGGAAATTCCAATCCCAACAAATGGCGCTGTTATGGGGGCGCCCATGCCCGGTCACCAGGATTCTGGTGGCCTCCACCCAGTTAAGTGAGCAGATCTGCAATCAGAGTTGTTCCAAGAGTCAACGGTGCGTAACGTCATAGTGTCAGCGCTTCAGTGATGCTCAGAGTGTCAATGCACCTGTGAGTTGGTGTCAGCAGACCGGACACAACGGGCCAACTCGGTGTCCCAAATTCGAAGCTTTCCGTCTTCCCACCCTCCACCCGTTGCCATCACATTTCTCTTCCAAGGACACCATCCCATCGCCTGAACGCATACAACCTTGTCAATGCTTCAAAAGATCTTCAGATGTTAAAATTCAGTAGGACTGCACCCCACTTGAGGTAAAAAAAAAAAAAAGATCACTTTATTGATTGACACCTTGACGGCGCTCGGCTGCTTCATTGTGGGGGGGGGCCGGC
>NW_017804967.1:1326508-1329847 GCF_001891065.2 Hippocampus comes
CTGTGGAATTTGCCCCAAAACAGTATTTTCCTGTCACCCATCTGTCTAGGATACCGACCGGCTTCCTCCTGAGGATCATTTAGTTGAAGCAGCCATCCTATGCAAATATTAGAGCAACTCCTATGAGGAAATTTGCCTGAAAATGGCTGCTTTAAACTAAAATGGAAGACTTCTTGTTCAACATTGGGCCTGGATCCATTGGACTTATTCATGCGTTGTGTTTTGAAGGATGTGGCGATCGCATTTCCCATACCCATATGCTTCACCCATTTTAAATTACAAAATGGTGTAGGCAAAATAAAACTTGACATTTTTGATTCACATGTTTAAGGATGCCTAAATACCATTGGTGCTCAGGACCCCTAAAATTCATTAATTTATTTATTTTATTTAACCAGAACACACCAAATCTACATTCATGAGACTACCTTGTGCTCTTTGGGCCGTTTCCTGATGCCTCGAGGGAGAATCCAGCTCCAGCCTCTGACAGACTCCATCTAACTTAAAAGTGGGTCGACAGCGCTGCCCAGTGGCCAAGGGCGTACTCGCAGCGGGACTCTCGCGACTGCGCTTGCGGATGAGCCACGTTCGAAAGCGCTTGTACGACGTCACACGCGCCTCGGGTTCACCCTGCAAAGAGTGCAAAAACAAAGATATATTATTTGAAGTAAATATATATTTTGGGACCAATTACGTCAAATTGGATAATTTGACACAATCCTGCCTGGCTATTTAAAACAAAAAAATCATGCATCTTTTTTTTTTGTCAAGGCAAAACTTTCCTCCCAAAATCACCTCTGATAAGCTCGAGCTCCTCTGAACAGGAAAAGGACCAGGCAAAAATTGATCGATGACTCATGTATGTTTGTTTATCTTTATTTGCTAGTGATGAGTGACAGACACAACAAGTATTTTTTTCCACCAGATACAAGGAGGCGCAATTAACCTCAGACCAGAAAAAAAAACAAATTGAAACATGGGGTAAACGTAAAACATTTGACTTTGTCAATATCAAAGGTAAAAGTGACTAATGATTTTATTTTGAAGGGGGCGCGCAGATTGCATCAATTGTTTCAGTATTTCCGGCTAGCTTGACTCTGCCCGCGTCCCTTCATAATCATCTTGCCCCCGCCCGTCGGGTTTCCTTTATGCCCCCTCTAAGATGGAGGCCTTAGGGGGCTACCCCGTCAAGTCCTCCGCGCCCAAAGTGAAGAGGTTGACCGTCCTGTTGAGCATGACTGTCGGCGTGGGCTGTTTGTTCCTGCTCCAGACACAGCTGCTGAAGCCCCAAAAACCAGTGGACTTTTACTCTTTTGAGGTGAAAGACGCGAAAGGGAAGACGGTCTCGCTGGAGAAGTACCGAGGAAAAGTAAGCCCACATCATCAGCTGGATTTAAGAGAACTCGACCGCAAAATTACACTCTGTCTGAACTTTATACTCAAGTTTGTAGCAAGTCGCGTTCAGTGTGTCTTTTTGGGGAATGCTCTGTAACGTCTCGCGCTCCACACAGGCTTCCCTTGTTGTCAACGTGGCGAGCCACAGCGAACAGACTGAGGCAGCTTACGGGTCGCTCCAGGAACTCCACAGAGAGTTGGGAACGTCTCACTTCAACGTCCTGGCCTTTCCCTGCGGACAGTTTGGTGACACAGAGCCCGGAACCAGCAGTTACATTGAAGCGTTCGCCAAGTCCACCTACGGCGTCACCTTCCCATTCTTTGGCAAGATCATGGCGACATTCAAGGGAAACTTTGAGAGCTCCGACTGGCGAGCATTTTAAATATGTCATAATTAAAATACCTTGTCGGAAAGCTACATGGTAGAGGTCTGGATTCCAAATGTTGAAAAATGTGACCTCATAACAAGCGTCACTATTTACAGAACCTTGATAAGATGGCGAACGAGACGTAGTGATAAGATCATTTGGAGCAGATTTTTAAAATAATGACTCACCGTTAGCCACTAGCAGTATGCTGGCACCCTCTTGTGGTATGCAAAATGATTGCAAAATTCTATAGCACTTTATCGACAATATTGTGCCCAAAGCGCTTTGTAAAGCTTCACTTACTCACTTATTTAATACATATTCATTTACTGAACCAGAGTGAACAGAAGTGTGTTGACCCAGCAGCGTTAACCTATGGAAAAGGTTGTCCTTTATAGTTGAAAATAGCTTGATTCATCTTCCACAATGCCTCATCGTACCCTGGCCAAGGATACAATCCATGGTGTTTTTTTTCTTGCTTTAATCTGTATTGTGATGTACCAGCTACATAGCCCTAAGCTAACCTATCGATTCTCCATATGCTGCTGTGATGGTGTGAGAGGCCAGCAGTGAAGAAACAAAGACAAAGATAATTGATATGCTTCCTAGCTGGGCTTTATTGACTAACTGCTTAACAATTGAATTTAATGTTCATTAGCCAGCATAATTTTTCATAAACAGCACAAACGATTCCGGGTGTCCCACTCGAAAATAGCGTGCTTTTCTCACGACGCACGTGACACTCCTACATACACTATGTCACGAATATCCAAACGCACGTGTGACCATTCAACATTCCCCTGTGACGCGCCGACGTTTTGACCCATTCTGACTCGAATTCGAAAATTCTCATTTGGTGTTCATTTTAAATGGCATACTCGCATCTCTAGTCAAGTGACCACGGATTCATACACCGCCCTTGTATCATATATACTTTTTGAGTATTATTTGGTGTAAAAAGTGGTTCAATCGAACCCCAGGGAAAATAGACTGCTGAATGAATTGTTCTTTTACCTGAAAGGTGCAAAAGAGGCCTGAGTGAGGGGAAATTCCAATCCCAACAAATGGCGCTGTTATGGGGGCGCCCATGCCCGGTCACCAGGATTCTGGTGGCCTCCACCCAGTTAAGTGAGCAGATCTGCAATCAGAGTTGTTCCAAGAGTCAACGGTGCGTAACGTCATAGTGTCAGCGCTTCAGTGATGCTCAGAGTGTCAATGCACCTGTGAGTTGGTGTCAGCAGAACCGACACAACGGGCCAACTCGGTGTCCCAAATTCGAAGCTTTCCGTCTTCCCACCCTCCACCCGTTGCCATCACATTTCTCTTCCAAGGACACCATCCCATCGCCTGAATGCATACAACCTTGTCAATGCTTCAAAAGATCTTAAGATGTTAAAAATCAGGAGGAGCGAACCCCACTTGAGGTAAAAAAAAAAAAAAAGGTCACTTTATTGATTGACACCTTGACAGCGCTCGGCTGCTTCATTGTGGTGAGCGGCCGACGTGACCCTGTGACGTCATGGTCCCAAATGTGGAGAAGGCCGTCCGCGGAGCCGCTGGCCAACCACCCACCTCC
>NW_017804967.1:1331358-1334659 GCF_001891065.2 Hippocampus comes
CTTGCTATTGCCACTAACTCAAATGCTGGCTTTTGATCTTTGCCACCATAACAGTCCTGATGGTCCTTTTTTGTTAGGGTGGTTCTGTTTGTGACCAACAGGTGGCACTGTAGGGCTCTTCCTGCAGTGGCACACCTGTTGGTCATTGTGTCATTAGTTAGTGTTTCTGTTAAAAGGACTTTTTGCCCGACCTGTCGAGCTCGGGTCATTCTTTGAAGGGTTTTGCAAAGTGGTCACGTAGCACCCCAAAAAGCATGGAGGCAGGGTGGACTGAACAAAATGTATTGAACAAAAAATACAAACTAAGGCGGACACAAAGACAAAACACAATGACCCGATCTCGACAGGTCGGGCATGGAGTCCTTTTAACAGAAACACTAACAAATGACACAATGACCAACAGGTGTGCCTCTGCAGGAAGAGCCCTACAGTGCCACCTGTTGGTCATAAACAGAACCACCCTAACAGATCTTTATTGCATGGAGCAGGGATGAGCAACTGGTGGCCCCCCACACTTTGAGTGGGCCCTTGATTTGTATTTTTTTTAAACATTTGGGGGATTTTCCGCAAAGGTTGTGCAGTATAGTTTTAAATTGTAAGATCACCATTCACCAGCAGATGACACGGTCACTGTTTAGTTATTTTGTTGTTTGCTTCAACCCTTTGTTGTTGGGTAAGAATAGTGGATCTTTTATAAAGGAGACATGTATTATGAAAAATGAAATATATTTAGAGCAGGTATTTTGCGCACTTGCACATATTTTGTCCATATTTAAAGTGACATTTTTGTTCTATATCTGGTTAGAGAGTGCATGGTCCTATGTGTCCCCCAATTAATACTGATAAAAAATTGTTGCTCCTCCAGTACTTAAGTTGCCCATCCTTGGCACAAAGTATGCTATGTAATATAAATAATACAGTACTAAAATCCGGTCGTCTCATGCCAAGTAAAAGTACAGTCAGCCTGTACCAGTTGATTGTGCATCTCCACTTTCATGTGCAGTCCAAATCCATTCCTGCAAAAATGATTTAAAAATAAACATATTTTCTCATCAGGCAATCACGGGTGTTTTTGTTTTTCTTATGTTCTATGAACACACCTGTTTTGGCACATTGAACATGTCTGAACATCTTCTGCGGTTTGCAATGATGCATTGTGTCTTCGGTGTTGCGTTGGTGTCACACACAATCAGCCTGGACTCTGATTGAAATAAATAATTAAATAACGATTACGCTTTGTACATGAAGGGCGTGAATTTAACTGGCAATGGGTGGTTGGGTTTGCACAAGCTTCCTTTTGTTCAGTAGAATGCATGTATTTGCATGTTGAACTGAACCATGTATAACAAACATTTTGCATGAACCTCAAAGCTGTGATCTGGTGCAATGACACAAAAGCCTCACGAAACGCTACCCACAGCTTCAGGGGAAACCATGGTTGCTCCTTTGTTGTTTTGCTTTACTGTTGTATATGTTAGTTGCTCCATGTACAGCACTTTGTGTGCACCGATGGCTGTTTGAAAGTGCTCAATAAATACATTTGAGTTGAGTTGAGTTTGTATGTTTGAAATGTTGAGCCAATGCTCTGTAAATGCAGTGGAGCACTTAAATGACAGGCTTTACAAATAAGAAAGGAAAAAAATATTTCGCGATAATAATTAAAGCTACAAGCAGAAATAAATGGGTCCTCACTGTCGTCACCAAGTCCCTTTTCCCTAATCAGAGTTTGTCGGGTAAAACCTGTGGAATTTGCCCCAAAACAGTATTTTCCTGTCACCCATCTGTCTAGGATACCGACCGGCTTCCTCCTGAGGATCATTTAGTTGAAGCAGCCATCCTATGCAAATATTAGAGCAACTCCTATGAGGAAATTTGCCTGAAAATGGCTGCTTTAAACTAAAATGGAAGACTTCTTGTTCAACATTGGGCCTGGGTCCATTGGACTTATTCATGCGTTGTGTTTTGAAGGATGTGGCGATCGCATTTCCCATACCCATATGCTTCACCCATTTTAAATTACAAAATGGTGTAGGCAAAATAAAACTTGACATTTTTGATTCACATGTTTAAGGATGCCTAAATACCATTGGTGCTCAGGACCCCTAAAATTCATTAATTTATTTATTTTATTTAACCAGAACACACCAAATCTACATTCATGAGACTACCTTGTGCTCTTTGGGCCGTTTCCTGATGCCTCGAGGGAGAATCCAGCTCCAGCCTCTGACAGACTCCATCTAACTTAAAAGTGGGTCGACAGCGCTGCCCAGTGGCCAAGGGCGTACTCGCAGCGGGACTCTCGCGACTGCGCTTGCGGATGAGCCACGTTCGAAAGCGCTTGTACGACGTCACACGCGCCTCGGGTTCACCCTGCAAAGAGTGCAAAAACAAAGATATATTATTTGAAGTAAATATATATTTTGGGACCAATTACGTCAAATTGGATAATTTGACACAATCCTGCCTGGCTATTTAAAACAAAAAAATCATGCATCTTTTTTTTTTGTCAAGGCAAAACTTTCCTCCCAAAATCACCTCTGATAAGCTCGAGCTCCTCTGAACAGGAAAAGGACCAGGCAAAAATTGATCGATGACTCATGTATGTTTGTTTATCTTTATTTGCTAGTGATGAGTGACAGACACAACAAGTATTTTTTTTCCACCAGATACAAGGAGGCGCAATTAACCTCAGACCAGAAAAAAAAACAAATTGAAACATGGGGTAAACGTAAAACATTTGACTTTGTCAATATCAAAGGTAAAAGTTGACTAATGATTTTATTTTGAAGGGGGCGCGCAGATTGCATCAATTGTTTCAGTATTTCCGGCTAGCTTGACTCTGCCCGCGTCCCTTCATAATCATCTTGCCCCCGCCCGTCGGGTTTCCTTTATGCCCCCTCTAAGATGGAGGCCTTAGGGGGCTACCCCGTCAAGTCCTCCGCGCCCAAAGTGAAGAGGTTGACCGTCCTGTTGAGCATGACTGTCGGCGTGGGCTGTTTGTTCCTGCTCCAGACACAGCTGCTGAAGCCCCAAAAACCAGTGGACTTTTACTCTTTTGAGGTGAAAGACGCGAAAGGGAAGACGGTCTCGCTGGAGAAGTACCGAGGAAAAGTAAGCCCACATCATCAGCTGGATTTAAGAGAACTCAACCGCAAAATTACACTCTGTCTGAACTTTATACTCAAGTTTGTAGCAAGTCGCGTTCAGTGTGTCTTTTTGGGGAATGCTCTGTAACGTCTCGCGCTCCACACAGGCTTCCCTTGTTGTCAACGTGGCGAGCCACAGCGAACAGACTGAGGCC
>NW_017804967.1:1336103-1414999 GCF_001891065.2 Hippocampus comes
GATCCACAGCGAACAGACTGAGGCAGCTTACGGGTCGCTCCAGGAGCTCCACAGAGAGTTGGGAACGTCTCACTTCAACGTCCTGGCCTTTCCCTGCGGACAGTTTGGTGACACAGAGCCCGGAACCAGCAGTTACATTGAAGCGTTCGCCAAGTCCACCTACGGCGTCACCTTCCCATTCTTTGGCAAGATCAGAATAATGGGCTCCGAGGCCGAACCGGCCTTCAAATTCCTCACAGGTACGAGCACGTGAACGCACCATGTCACTGTCTATTTGTTTCATGAATGGTTAACCTCGTCTGAATAAGTAACACTAACACCAAAAAGAACACTTGAATGCGGTCTGGCTTTAAAAGAGAAGATAATTTGCAATTTTGTGTTTACCGGTAGTAAGAAACATGAAGTCGACGCACATGATTTGCCTTCAGGGGCCACCTAAAATGTCGTGGCAGGCCGTATCTGGCCCCTTGGCCTTAAGTTTGACACCTGTGCTCTGTATGGACCGATTATTTTAGATATCTGAAAGTATATGCATACTGCATTACACAAGTCAAACCTATACTTAGAATTCGGGGGGGAAGTTTTTTTTTTAATGTACATTTGTATCAAAAAACTAAATCTACTTCTGCCTGCATATATTTTTATTATTTTGTTGTTTCCATCGATCTATTCGCCGTACAGCAAAGTAGTTCATTGTACGCCATTCGTAACTTAAAACATGTCTGGACCATCGTAAACCAAGGAGCCCCTGTATTGTTGTTTGTACCATTCCTTTTAATCTTGCACAATATATCTTTATTCTCTAGATTCCGTGCAGAAAATTCCCAAGTGGAACTTTTGGAAGTTTCTGGTGAATCCTGAGGGCAAAGTGGTGCGCTTCTGGCGAGCAGAGGAGCCCATGGAGAGCGTTCGCCAAGAAGTGGCGGCGCTGGTGCGGGAGATCATCGTAAAAAAGCGTGCGGAGCTATGACGGTGTTTATTCAGAGTTACTGATTGGACACGCAACCTAATCCTGTCCTGTGCCATGACGACCAGGATCAGCAGGACTGAACTGTTAGGCTACATTGAGCGTGGTTGGACCATGACTCCAAACAGTGGGATGATCAAACATTCATTTTTAGATAATAGCAGCAATGTGTGGCAAGTAACAATGTATGTGTGCATGTGTACGGCCATTGGATTGGATGAAAAAAAAATTACAATCATGAATTTTCCTAGACCACTGATGGATGTTTAGCCACTAAAGTGTTACATTTAATGATGCCTCAAGCTCTTCTTTGAAACACCTCAACGAAATGTTTGTGTTTTTAATTAAAATGTATTTCTAAATCAACACATTATCTGTGATTTGTATATTCTGTACAGCATTACTTATACGTATAATTTGTGTAATGGAAGATTCCCTCTTGGAGGTATTGATGGTAATGCTGCAAATAGTGATGATTCGTACCTTTTGTTTCCTTTCAGCATCATGGATTCAACGGGGTAATTTCACTTATCAGGTAAGGTATTTATGTCACCATTTGATAATCGTGTTTTTAATCCTTCAAATGTTTATGTATAAAGTTCGAACCACAGAATTTGAATTTTTTTGTGGCTCAAAGCAGGGAAGTCAGGACCATAAGATTGGATAGCACACGCAACCGCTTCCACCATGAGTCACATTTATACCAGCACACATGACAAAGATAAAGGCGCGTTGATGTTATTCAGTTGTCCTGCTACAATATGAGCTAATTACAATTTTATTTAAATTACAAATTTTAATAACTTATCCAAAACTGTCGGAGCCAAGTTAGTAAAGTAGTGACCAAAGCAAAAATCAGAAAAGGTAAGCAGATGCTATTGAGAAAAATGTATTGGGACACCTGGCTATTATATAAAGTGTAAACAAAAGACGACCTAGTCCAGGTCTTTGCCAACTTCTCCGAGCATGCATTTGTGAAATTTGCTTTGTGCAAAGATAACACATTTAAGGGCTTTGCCCAAACTGTCCCCACAAAGTTGGAAGCATAAAATGGTGGTCCAACCCAAGGCATACTGTTTGTCTCAATCCTTGTTCATAGAGTGTATTGTTATTTTAGGGCTGCAAAAATTCATTGAGTTACTCAAATACAGTAATCCCATGATTGTCTCGGGGATTACGTTCCAGTCCATCCCTGAAATAAAATAAGTATCGTAATGACCAAGTTTTTACAATACAGGACATATATGTGAGGTTATTACAATTCTGAGAATGGCTAAATGATTATCCTGTTACCAGCTTGCCAACTCTACACTCATTCAATGACACCCACATCACTCACCAGATCAGGACCAGCCTTTTAAAGCCACACTCAAAGTAATTGATATTCAATTAGAATGTGAGAATGGTGACCCAGAGTGGACAAAAATCATATCTGTACCTAACATTCACACGTTATTGTGTTTGAGCATACAAAATAATTTTTAGCAGATTATTTAGTTGAACACTGGGTTAGTTGGTAGAATCCTCAATTTAAAAAATATTAAATAGCTGGTGCCCTACTGTTTTTATTTCATACTGAAAGGGGATATGTTCTAAAAAAAAATATTTTTATGGCTTGCATATAAATAGTTTGGGTGGAAAAGCCAAAAGCCTAGTATGTCTCCTTTAATTGTTTCACAGTCAAAAGCTTGTTGCCATGGTACTTATAACGAAACAGGCACTCTGTAAATGCAGTCGTGTGTGTTGGTGTGAACAGTCGTTGGGCAGTCACAGGTAAGCTGGCAAGCAACAACAAACCAGCTAACAAGACACTGCCTCACGACCATCCACAGTCGTGACAACGGGGGACCTGTTTAGATATGATTTAAAACGACATCACAACCCTGTTTGTAGACATATGCATTAAATAATTCCGTAGTATTCAACTACATGCAGGGTATAGGGAATGAGCTATGCCACAAAAAAAAAAGCAATTGTTAATTGGTGATGAAGATTCTAAAATTACCAACAACCCAGCCTTAATTTAGGGGTTTGGCGCCGCCTTGTGGCATTTTAGTGTGTTTCAGAAAGCACAAAAAGGCAAATGGGTGACCTTTTTCAGCAAAAGGCTGTAAATAGGTGAATTCCAAAATTAAAAATAGGTCAATATGTGAATCGTAAATCTTAAATACACAAGGATTACTGTATAATATGTAAAAGCATCCCAAACCTACATTAGGTTTGCTCTACAAATGTTCAGACCGCAGAGCAACTCCAGCTAACATTGCACTGCTTCCTTACCATAATGCAAAAGGTGTGTGCATGTGTGTGTGTGTGTGTGTGTGTGTATGTATAATATGTAAAAGCATCCCAAACCTACATTAAGTTTGTTCTACAAATGTGAAGACCGCAGAGCAACTCCAGCTAACATTGCACTGCTTCCTTACCATAACGCAAAAGGTGTGTGTGTGTGTGTGTGTATGTGTGTGTGTGTGTGTGTGTGTGTGTGTGTGTGTGTGTGTGTGCACGACCTCCACTTGAATGGTTTGTTTGGGTGTAAGCTATTACCTGGAAAGGATAGTTTCTCCTCCTTCCTGCCACATCCTGCTGCATTCTTCTCTTCTTAGCCTGCACACCGAACACAGAAAAATTATCACTCTTGTTTATAAGGACAAGCTAAAAAGTTAGTCACAGATCATCATAATTTGTTCCTTGAAAACATATATTGCCTTCTTCAGGATGTGGGAAGGGGCATAATGCTCTAAAGATGTAGACAATGATCAATTATTTACCCTCCATAATTTTGGAGGAAAATTGGTATCATTTGTAGAAAAGAGTGAATCAATATCATCGCATATAGCTGTAACATTTGTCACATTAAATGTATTAAGGTAGTGGGAAATGACATTGTACAGTGTAATGGTCAACTTGCAAAAAATGTTCATGTTTTAACTTTGTTTCAATTGATGTATTACCTTAGCCTGCACACCGAACACAGACAATGATCAGTCTTACATATAAGATATAACAGATCATCATAATTTGTTGCTTGAAACCAAATTTTGCCTTCTTCAGGATCTGGGAAGGGGCATAATGCTCGAAAGATGAAGACAATGTTCAATTATTTACTCTCCATAATTTGGGAGGAAAATTGGTATTTGTAGAAAAGAGTAAATCAATATCATCGCATATAGCTGCAACATTTGTCACACTAAATGTATTAAGGTAGTGGGAAATTACATTGTACAGTGTAATGGCCAACTTGCAAAAAACTGTTCATGTTTTAACTTTGTTTCAATTGATGTATTAATTTTACTGACCTATGACACATGATTCACAAACTCAATGTCGTTTTTTTGAATCTGCTGACATACAAACTTACATAAAAAATGCATACCGTACTTTGATCTAATTTCATTTGAACTCATTTCGTTTGTATTTTACACTCATTAAAAAAGAAATAGATATTTATGAATATCGATAGACGTGCAAACATATCGACATAGTTTTAAAATTTAAGTTTTGAACCACTCACCCATGCAACGTGTTTCTCGGCCTTCCAGACTCGTCGTCCGTCGTATTTTTTTTTTTGTCTCGTCTTCTCAGCCTGGTCGAGGCGGATGGCTGGCACCCTCCTGACTCTGCTGCACCTGTTGTGTGTTGTCTGCTCTTTCCTGGACAGCCGAAACATGATTCACAAACTCAATGTCGTTTTTTTTAATCTGCTGCCATGCAAATTTACAGAAAAAATGCAGTTTTATCTAATTTCATTTGAACTCATTTCGTTTGTATTTTACACTCTTAAAAATAAATAGATATTTATGAATATCGATATTCGCACAAACATATAGACAACGTTTTAAAGTAAGTTTTGACCCACTCACCCATGCAACGTGTTTCTCGGCCTTCCAGACTCGTCGTCCGTCGTTTTTTTTTTGGTTTTTTTTTTGGTCTCGTCTTCTCAGCCTGGTCGAGGCGGATGGCCGGCAGCCTTCTGACTCTTCACCTGTTGTGTGTTGTCTGCTCTTTCCTGGACAGCCCTTTGTTTTCAAATAAAGGCAAATGAGGACGCTAGATTATATTTTTCATATGTTATGTCCGTATTTATATTTTAATGAAACACATTTTACATAATTATACAACATATAATTACACTTTAATTTTTTGTCGTATTCCACAGCCTCGTTCTGGAATTTTCATTCATAATTCAAATTTAGTGTCGGCGTATTTGGGCATTGCAGGAAAAGCTGCGTATATGATGTTTCAGTAGGGAGCCTTTGTTTGCAAATAAAGGCAGATGAGGACTCTAGATTATATTTTGATATGTAATGTCCGTATTTATATTTTAATGAAACACATTTTACATAATTACACAACATATAATTACACTTTCATTTTTTTGTCGTATTTCACAGCCTCGTTCTGGAATTTTCATTCATAATTCAAATTTAGTGTCGGCGTATTTGGGCATTGCAGGAAAAGCTGCGTATATGATGTTTCAGTATTTTAAAGTGTGTCGCGGTTAATCTGTAGTACGGTTGATTTGCTTTATTGTGGCGTGTCACGAGGTGAAGTCAAAGTTATCAGGGTTGAACAATGGACGCGCATTGCGCCACGGGGCCGCCTCGCGACTCACAACATATAATTACACTTTCATTTTTTTGTCGTATTTCACAGCCTCGTTCTGGAATTTTCATTCATAATGTCGGCCTACTCGCGTATTTGGACATTGCAGGAAAAGCTGCGTATATGATGTTTCAGTATCGGGGCTGTGGCGCTTAAGTGGAGTGAAAGGCGCGAATGAGGGTGCGCGCGCTCTTGCCACCTGCCACTTCCATATGTGCCCCATTTGTAGTACAGTTGATTTGCATTCTTGTAGTGTGTCACGAGGTGAAGTAAAAGTTATCAGGGTTGAACAATGGACGCGCAGTGCGCCACGGGGCCGCCTCGCGACGCGGGGCTGTGGCGCTTAAGTGGACTGAAAGGCGCGAATGAGGGTGCGCGCTCTTGCCACCTGCCACTTCCATATGTGCCCACCCGTGGCGTGCACGAGCCCTGACACACGCTGGCTTAGTGTGTTGTATTGGTTTTTTTTTTTCTTTTCAGTTCCGACCAGCTCAAGTAGGTTTTGTAACGTTACAGTAACTGTTTGGAAGCCAGCTGTGGTCCAGCACACAACTGACATTCAGACAAAATAAGCATTTGAATGGTTGTTGGGGTTTTTTTTCGTTTTTTTTTTTTTGTTTGTTTTTGACGGGTAAAGGTAAAGTTTACTGTAAATGTGTATGAAAATGATCTATTAAATTGATCAAATATATTCACTCATTCATTCATTTTCTGATCCGCTTTATCCTCACAAGGGTCGCCGGGATGATCAAATATATTTGAATTAATTAATAGCATTATTTTGTTTATATGTTTGTAAATTTTTTGTTGAATTTAGAATTTACTATGGGTACTATTTAGTGCCTTTTAATGCGTGCGTGTGTTTATTATTGTTTATTTTATTGTCATTTACGTGGCTATAGCAACTGTAATACACAACACACTTAAATTAATAACCATTGTATCGCCATTTTTATTTTCGTTTTGTTTTTAAATTAATTCCAATTCCAATTCTTGTTTTTTTCACATGTTTGCTGTGGTTGAATGCCCGTATCTTTTTACTGACAGTGCTTCCCGCGGAATTCCGGCTGCTTCGCACCCCCAACTCGCTGGTTTGCTTTGAGTCTCCTTAGAAACCCGTTGTGTAATGTGTGTGAGTATAGTTTTCCCCTCCGGCACGAGCCCCCGCAGTTTGGCGCTTGCTTTAAGCGGTCAAATGTGTCACGTGCAGCTTAAAAAAAAAAAAAAAAAATGAATAAAGCTCGGCCCTACTTTGGCCTGCAGGACCTGCTGTCGGTGACAAACACATTTGTTTGCATGCAGCCAAATAAGGTGGAGCATGCACTCGGCTCAAAGCTGCCTACCTCATATTACTTGGAGAGTGAGATTACTGTAGAGAGATGATAGACAAACTGATTGACAGACAGATTGATTGACCCATAGAATGAGAGATAGACAACAAGCCGATAGACTGATAGATAGACACATATACCCTATGTGACTGCAAATAATTGAGATAAATCAGCTAATATTTGAAAGATAGATAGATGCTTTTGTTAATCCAATGAGGGAATTTATTGATTCATAATGAAGTATTCATACTCCGAAATAATAACAGGACTGCACATGAATCTTCAAACAATAAATACTGAAATATCCGATAGGATCTCTGTATCATGATTCAAAATAAATATCCTCCTCCCACATTCCAAGAAATATGCATATCAGGTTCATTGAAGACTCTAAATTAGGGGTCACCAACTCCGGTCCTCAAGGCCTCTATCCTGCATGTTTTAGATGTTTCCCTCCTCCAACATGCAAATGATCAGGATCTGGCCTTCTGGTCTTGAGTTTGATACGGGTGATTTAGCCACAGAGACTCATGCTGTTTGTGTACAAAGTTAAAATGTGAAAAACAAGGATGTAAAGAAGGATGTAGAGCGCAATGCATCATGACACAGTGGCCTTTCCCAGACCACACAGTCAACCCAGAAGACTGAGAGACAAAAGGAAAGGAAGCCCGTGCACCTCAGAGGTCACCGGGTTACATTTGTTTCACTGCTCAAACAAGCAAAGTTAGCACACAAATCATTTATTTACGTTAAGTCCCTCGTTTCACAATAAAATCCCATCCAGTGTTCAAGTGGATGATCCAAACTGCAAAATAACATTAAAAAAAAGCCAAGTAAACATTGACAAAAGGACAGTGTTTGGCTTGAGATAATTACATTTGCAGGCATGTAAACAGCATCGCAATGCTAACAAATATCCGGGCAGTGTTGTGTCCTCTGACTGATTAGCCTACAAGCTACCTGAGGAAGACATCATGTAATCATTTACCAATATCACTGCAGATTACAAGTTAAGCATTAACATTATTTGCCCACCCACACTTCCTTTACAGTTGTGATTTATTTATTTATTTTTCTGGGGCTCTTAATTGTGGTTGGGAACCCAGCGGAAGCGAAACCCACCAAGATGGGTGCCTGAGGTGAAAGCCCGGCCCTGAGGGAACACACGTGTTCTTATTGTGCAGTGCTCTTTAACAGAAGTACAGAAAGACGACGCATCCTCTTCTGCGTTGCTGCTGCCGTCATTGCATATGGAGGTCTGCAGGCCAGAGAATGCCCCGTACATGGGGATCGTGTCTTTGTCCCACCGTGGCACGCTCCCACGGGCATTCGTGTGCAACACGGCATCGCAGCGCTTGCTGACGTCTTTCAAGATCTCCTCCACCAAGTCAGGGGACCCCCAGCCGTCGTCCAGTCGCTGCCTCTTGCGGGGACTTGTGGATTTATCGCCGCAAGGCCTTGCCGGTTCGCTGGTATCTGGCTCCCTGTCTGCCATTAGTTTCTAATAGAGGACACATGAAGGGCTACACGTAAAGATGTGTCAAATTCAAGGCTTATGCGCCAGATTTTGTCCCACTAAAGTAAATAATGTGTCTTATGTCCAGCCAACTTTGGAAGACAGGTGGACTACACCCTAAAGTGGTCGCCAGCCAGTCGCAAGGCACACATTGAGACGAACAACCACTCACGACCACTGAGCGGGAACCAATCCCATGCTAACTGCAATCAAGTCAGGCAAGTGTACAATGACACCATCAGTGACTTAAAACATAAAGGAATAACATCTTTAAATCAAGTGTAAACAATTAAAGCATTTGTCCATCATGATTTAATTCTGCAATCTGATTTATTGTGCTGCTCCTTCTCATGTGCTCGCCTTGGCCACTGGGAGGCAGTATAATATAGTCATGCAAACACAAATGAAGAAAGATACGACAGGTAATACTAAGACTAATACTATTAATACTGTGACTTAGTAAGATGATGTCATATCAGCCATTTTTTTGTGAACGGTAAAGATTTTTGTTGTTGTTTTTTGGGGGGTGGCCCTTGGAATGGATTAATCGCATTTCCATTAATTTCAGTTGGCAAAGATGATTTGAGTAATTTTCATTATGATCCTGGTCAAGGATCAAATTAAATTAATATCTCTAGGCACCACTGTACTACATTACTGTCCAGTATCTTCTTTACATTCTGTGCCTTCAAAATGTGTTACAATGTCTTTAGATATGTTTGCGTCAGTTGACGTGTTTAAACCATGTGGATGGCCTAAAATTATTATTTTTTGAAAAACAACAGTTTCACATGTGGTCTCTCGCGATCATAGTTTTCATCCACGGAGGCGTATCTCCGTGTGGAGTCCTCTTTAGTGTTTTGTGGTTTCCACCAAACATTTTTCACACACCTCCAGCACAGACGCGAGGAGCTTTGCTTGGCACGCAAGCTGCCTCAGGTGTAGGTTCTTCTCCTCAGATGGGTCACTTTGTCTTTTGCGCAAAGTCTCAGGCACCTGCGGGAAATTGGGATGTGATCAGATAGCACTTCAAAATCCACTTCATACCCACGTCAATGCATTTTTTGTGAATTAAACAGGTTTCCCAATATGCCCACATATCGCATATTCAGGAGAAATCACTGAACCGATTCTGATGGATCACAAGCCCTGATTTTACTGATCGGTAATAACTTCTCTCGACTCATAAATAACGACCCACCTTATTGGCCTCCATAGCACCTCCCATCCGGGCTTGACATGAACTGAAACTCGTCCATAGTAAACCATCCTGGTCATGTGTGCAGGAGGAATTGGGAAGCGTGAAGCCTTCCTCTGGAGAGAAGACATGCTGAGGGGTGAGGGGAGGTATGTCGCAGCCCTGAAAGGGGACCAGCTCTGCAGGGTACAGGCTGCTCTCGAGAGTGGCCGGAGAATCTGTCAGAAATTTAGTGTCGCCATCGTTATTGCTGTTATTACATTTCTCCATTGATTCAATCCATTCCAACTTGAAAATAGGACCTCGCTCAGGAAATCTATTACTTTCCGCATCCACAAACGTTTTTTTCTCATTCCAACTTCAAAATTGACCATTGTGGTCGCTATTTTCCTAATTACAATAATTCCCCACATTCCAAAAAATGTCACACTTGTCACAGTAAAATATCTTTTAAACTCAATTTTAAAATATATTTGATATATTTACCACCTCCTTCCATATTTCTTGAAAAATTCAAGCCATTCCAGCTTCAGACATTTTGATTCATTCAGAATATCTTGGAAACTCTTTTCCACATCATAATCATGCAAACATTTGTGAAAATTTTTCCAATCGAATTCCCCTAAAGGTAGTTTATACGGCTTACATATTTATTTCCTCCTTTCACATTTCTTGATTGACTCAAACCATTCCAACTTCCAACTGTTTATCTCAATTAACCCAGAGGAACTTATTCTCCACAGTCCAATAATTCTAGAATCTCTAGAATTCCACACTTTTTGCAGTAAAATTCACAAATTTTCACAAAAAAATGCACAAATTTAAAATATATTTATATAAGTTATATAAGTTACCTCCTCCTTCCGCATTGTTTACCCATTTCAAACCAGTGCAACTTCCAATTATTTTTCATAGTACAGTAATTCCAATTTTTCTTACCCCTTCCACAATCCTTGATTTCAATAATTCCAATTTCAAGTCACACATTCTACATTTCAACAAATCAATTGCACAGTATTTCAAGTGAGCATCAGGTTTCTGTAGTCACGTGCAACTATGACAGAAATTATATTTTCAAGTTATGGTTACTTTGCTTACCTGCCACAAAATCCAATGCAAAGTCCCCAAAGTCTCGCTCACCTCCATCACATCCATTTACCTGTTGAAAAAAAGTAACTTAATATGAGGAACATGCATGTTTAAGATGCACCCACCCGAAAAAGTAATCTACCTGAGTGTCCCACCAATGTGGCGGCTGCACGGATACACTGGCAATCATGATTTGGAGAATGAGCGTGATGCGTTCAGGGCACTGAGGCAAAAGTAGTGTTTTTGTAGTCTGACTTACGACGCTATTTGTGCAGGATTCCAGCGCACCTTGTCAAACATTAACAGACTGAGAGTGATGCGCAACTGCATGTATATCGGCCTCCCTATTTTTTTCCCTCTCTTAAACGTGCAAACAGAGTCATTAACCACAGCAAGGAAAAAAAAGTGGTTCTAAAAAATGAGTTTCTCTCCTACCTGTGACCTCAGTGAGTCGCTCTCTTTTCCGGTGCAGTCTTCTAAATCATCCCATGCAATTGTTGGAAAGGCTTTTAAAAAAAGAGAGTAACCACGAGTCATTCATTTGTTTATTTAAGTGCATCAAAAGCAAAGTGGTGCCTGTAAGGATGCGTAAACCTTGCTCAATATTGCAGGGCAGCTCCACATAAACAGTGACCGGACTGCTGCTTCTGGGCACCTTATCCTGCAGCAACTATAGAAATATTTTCGAGTTTGGATCCGCATTTTTTTTTTTTTTTTTTGCGCTACAATTTAAGGCACCGCATTCCATACCTTGTCAACGTGACGTGGGATCCTCCCTCCCCTGTGAAACGCGTCAGCAAACACGCTTCTCTCACCGTGCATCTTCATCTCTCCATTTTCTGTTTGCGCGATTCCTCGGGTCATTTAAGGCCACATTCTCCCGGTTCTTGGCGCGGATTCACGTTGCGGCCCAATCAAATGGACGTATTAAGGTCGTCTCCAGGGACTGAAGGCGTCCTCGGAGATTGAGCTGGAGGGGGACTAACGGTCTTTCTGGGTTGGAGTGGGGAAGTGCAGGAGCGCGCGCAAAGGGCGCCTTTGCAGCGGCTCAGTCAGGGCGGCCCACCTGCACTCCACTTGAGTCAAAATAAAACGCAACGCCTTTGGTTTGCACTTCAGTATCCATCAGACCGTTGTCAAGATACAAAAACGTGCGTTTACGGCCATTTCCCGAAGCAGCCACAATATTCCTTGCGTAAATTTCTGGTAGCGGTGTAAACCTACTGTAGTATCTGTTTCTTGTATTGGTGTGACGTCATAGAAAGGGGAGGAGCCAGGTTGGGGGAAGATTGGCTCCGGTAGTCAGTCTGAGTGTAGAGTGCATGGGCGTGAGTTGTGGCTAACAGCAACTCCTTTGAATGCGTGTGTTTACTGCCTTACTTGTTTATTAAATACCGACGAATTGTATCAGCGACTGCGTGCATCCTTCTCTCCGCTATTGAAGGGCATTACAATACGCCGTTATATTATTAATTATTATCATTTTAGCATTAGTTCAGCGTCATATTATTTCATGTTAAGATTTCCTAACTTACATCCTGTTGTTTAATAATTACTTAGATATGTTTTTACATTGATGGCTTCTGATTGGCTGAAGAAAAGGAAAGCAGGAAGTGATTTTAGTTGCGAAAAGTGCGTTCCCGATCGTGCTTTTAAGCTGCGTTCAAACGGAATCCCTCGCCTTTTTGCAGTTTCGTAAATTAGAGCCATCCATTAAAAACAACGAACCCCCCAACTTACAGTGGTATAAACAACAATTTTTAATCACGATTATCCCAGTATATGTATTTTTTCACGCGTAAGCAGAAGATGAGTTCAAGGCCAGTAGAAGTGCAAAAGGAAAAGGGCAATTAATTGCGACGCTTGGTCAACACGAGTCGTGACAATTGCCTTTCCACGAACAAACAACAAGAGGAGAAGTGCAGTGGGCCCTTCACGCTGAATGCACCTGTGTGGTCGACACTGTGTCAGCAGGTCGAGCTGCCACGCGTAATGGATTAGCGAGATAAAGAGCCTCCCTGGGCGCCTATAGGTCACCGTGGAAGAATACAACACCAAATGACAACGTTTACAACTGAAGAATAATTTAATTGAAGTATTCATGTCCGCTCCGCGAAGATTCAGCACGCTTTACTACTTCAGGATAGGTTAAATGTGCCTTAAAAGTATATTTTCTACATGCGTAAAATGAAATTAATTCCAACAATGGACTATTATTTGCCAACCTTGTTTTTTTTTTTTCTTCATTGGCCCTAATCCTCTTCCGTATTAAAAGCATAATTTCTTTGATAAATTGGTTTCAATGGTAATAACAAAAAAGTGTTCAGGCGTGGTTCAACTCAAGAAAGTGAATGAAGTGTTCGGACGTGTTTTATATAGTGAAAATGTGGTGAAAAAAATTGGAATTCATGGTTTACTGAATGTGATGTATGTTTGCAAGAATTATTTGTTTTCGGCCTGAATGTGTTTATTTTTGCTTTAATGGCATTCCAATTTCCGAAATTAAAATTTAAAAGCTGCATCATATTTCTTTAATGTAATTATTTAAAATGAGTGACACATCTCTGCCCCGTTGAATAATATCTGGCAATATCATGTTTAAATAACTCATTCATTCATACAAACAACAATTACTCCAAATTTATTTCATATTTAAAAAGAACCTTTTCCTGCAAATGTTGATCCCTCCTTCTTCGCAGACATCCCAACACATGATATGAACGACAATGACTCAAATAAAAACAATGTAAAAATACTGAAATGAAAAAGGCACAGCATATGCAGTGTTCCCCATCCTTAACTGAGCGAAGGCACATATTTTACATTCGAAAAATCTCATGGCGCGCCACCAAACAAAAATGTCACAAAAAGCATGAATACTAAAATATTTATAATCTCAGCTCATTTTACTCACAAATGCACACAGTGAGAAATGTCTTGTTTCGCTGAGCACGATATTATTTTGAATGATGACAAGTGGATACACACACACACACATAGGTGTACCTTCTGCCAACTATAGCGGAAGACCATTTACAGTAATTGATCTGCCTGTCATTACACATCAATGGCTTCGATGGTTAACAAAGATACATTTGTTGTTGTAAATAGTAATAATTATCAGATCTGTCACAGAACACTTTTGTGCCGCAGCTTTGGAATCACTGTTTAATGTTTCTCAGTACTTATCGCACCACTTGGTATTCTCGAACAAGGAGCTCAACAACAGTGGCGGGCGTGCAATAGGGAGAGAGCCAAGGAGGCAGGACCCCCCCCCCCACCTCCACCCTCTTTATGTTTAAACAAATGCATCTCCACTCAGTGACTCCTTGTTCAGTGCGGCCAGAAGCTTGAGATTGCCTCTGCACTCCTGAGCCAAACTGCTGTCTGCTTTGTCATGGTCGCTGCCACACTGATCCTTCATCGTGCTGTCCTGTAATTCATCCTCCGGCCGGCATCTGACGTGTTCAACTTGGAGTAACTCAAGTGCGAGGGTCAGCGCGCAGCTGGCCGTCAGAGATGGAACATACTTATTGAAGGAGTAGTCGGCAAGGCTCAGCTCACACACCTTTTGGGCCAGGCTGCTGCATCGCTTCACAGGCACATTGGCGGCATCCATGTGGTTGGCGTGGTAGTCCAAGAAGAAGGCCAGGGTGGGCGCGCCCAGCCGGAAGTGGAGGCGCACCAAGATGAGACGCTCCAGGTTGAAGAGCTGCTCCCTGGTGAAGGTGTCGCAGCACAGGGACAAGAGATGACTGATGCTGGGAGAGCACACCTCCACCTGGGAAAGACACATTTGACCAACCATCCAGGATAGTGGTTCACAAAATTTTAAAACAAGTGGGCTACCACCAGTATAACAAACATTAGGGGCTCTGTTTTCGTAGACAGCGTACCTGCGCTATGGCACAAATGCTGACATACCACATTTTTAGAATCATCGCAAGGCTCGCTGCGCATTTGCCAATCTGGCAGACTGTCCTATGCCAAGCCGGGTTTTTCTTGGAGATGCACACAGCAGAGTGACAATTATTGGCAGAAAGTTGGCCAAAGCTTATGCTTACTAAGACGACATGTAAATCCTGGCACAGCTGGCCTAACGCGATTTGGGTGAATTTGGGGCACTGGCAGATCTAAAGGGAATGAGAGGAGAAGCTTTGATTGGCCTTCATTTAAATTCAACTATGACCACTCCCACAGCAGTGCAGCACTCCCTCTCGCAGATCCACTGCCCTACGTATTTGATGTAGAAGGCAAATACAAATAGCACCTATATCTATGTATGGAGTGGATGGATGGATAGATAGATAGATAGATAGATAGATAGATAGATAGATAGATAGATAGATAGATAGATAGATAGACAGATAGATAGATACCATTAAACCTTGTGTAAGTCCTTTGAAAACCGGTGGCCCCCGGTGCCCATGACTTTTCATATGCTGTTTAAAATGGAAACGCGTTTGTTCTTACAAATACCTTTTTGCTGGCAAGGAGCAGTGCCGTGACACCCAGAAGTTGGAAGCAGTCGGCGGCCACTGGCGTGCATGCCAGGAACCTGTCCATGATGTTGACGGTCAGGCAGCAGCACTCAAAGGACAGGCGGAAGTGCTTGTGCACCGGGATGAGCCAGCTGACAAGTTTGCAGCGAGCCTCAGCAGTCACCTATCAATTAATCAACGTTATTTACATAATTGGGACTACCGAACGAATTGAAGTTAGGGCATCACTGTTTTTTAACACATGTATCTGTACTGCCGATTTTGTCCATCTGTCTCTTTTACAAAATAAATGTGGTCCTAATTTGAGGACAAAATGTCTCCTCCTCTGCACTTGAACCTACTTGTGGCTGGAGAGCAAGACTTTTGCACGGGTAAAACAGCGCCTCCCTCTCCTTCTGAATCTTGTAGCCGACATCACCGTACTGAAGGTACCAGTTGGAAGCTTGATCTGCCGGGTCACCCTCCGGTTCGTCCACACACGGAGGTGACGAAGCTGCCCCGGTATGAGGAGTGGGAGAACCTGCCAAATCATCCTCGAAACCCGAGTCACTCAATCTGGACACAAGTTTTTGTTTCCGGTACCGCTCGACCCGGACTCGTACGGAGCCATCACCGCCCCGCTTCACGAGCACCATCTCCGGCGTGCGTCAGATGCACCCGAACCCAGACGGAGGCCGGAGTTTACCCAGTGGAAAGTGAAGGGGGAGTCGCCCTTTCCCGGGGTCTTCCCCGCTTCTCTCGCCTCGTTACCATAGCGACGAGAGCCCGACCAAAACAATTGAAGTTGCCTGTCTCAATTAGTTCTTCACACAGAGGCACCATATGTCAAACACTTAACCCGGGCTACCAATTGGAGGAGTAATTAAAATAATAATTACAGTAATTAAAATATAATAATACAATAAAATCACATCGAAAGCATTTGTCACGACAAAATGTCATAATACTTTTGCGGTTTTAAAAAGATTGCCAATTTTAACATTGTGTTTTCTCATTTATTTCGTTATTTATTCATTTATTAGACATGATGTCATGTTTATTTGGAAACAAAACCGTGAGCTGTTTTTGTTTTATTTTGTTTTGTTGTTTTTGCTGTGGTGGGCGGAACACGAAGCTGCTTGTCCCGCCGCTGCAAAACAGGCAAGCCGGACACTTTCACAAAAGTCAATGCCGGAGCGGCGTTGAAAAACAAAGTCTGGCCCAGAAACCAAGCTTCAAGTATGTCATTTGTCCACATTTTAAAGGTACGGAAGTTACCTTTATAACTACGAAGTAGTAGTGTATTGCATTGTGCTGTCGTCGGCGTACTTACGCGCTGAATAGTTGAACAGAAAAACCGTGCAAAACATAGCTAGCATTAGTGGCTAAGTAGGTTAGCTAGGTGGCTTAGCTTTGGATGCTACACGGCTAACAGCGGCGTTAACCGTGATTGGCGATATCATAGTCCGCTTAAGATGGGTTATTCCTGTGCTTCTTTGCACGTTTAGCAAGTTTGTGAACCTTCAACTCATGGAAGAAGAAGCAAAAGTCAGAAGCAGAAGTAGAAGCATTGCGCACATGCTGGCATGCTAGTCCACGCTAACGCCATGACATAATCTCTTGTAAGAAGTCTGTAAGGAGATCTTGGATTCTTGGTTGGGGCTGCGTTTTTTTTTCCCCGACCCTTAACGTCAACCTCTTATTGTGAGAGGTCAAAATGACAAAGTTACACACAAGGTTAGCTTTAGTACAACACGTTGCATTGCTTGAATCAGGTGTCAAAACTTGTTGACATCGCAGGCGACATCCTCGTTGTTGGGGCCTTGTTAAGGTTACAAAACCACATAATGGTTTATCACTAAAAGTGTAAAACGGTACAGTGGGAGGGAAAATATGTGAACTCTTGTATAAATTTCTGCATTAATGTTATCTGTACAGTACGCCTAACACACAAACAATTCTATGTTCCCGTTTTTTTTCTCGAGCATAACATGTAAACCTTGAAGTCTGTTTTCTGCTCATATTCAGTCATGCTGTATAACTTTCCCATGCCCGCAGTGTAGCTTGGCGTCCTTGTAACAATCATCACCTAGAATTGGAATACTCCCTACTGAAGACGCACAAACTTTGTAATGCGCCAAGCTGAGAATCGGTTTAGGAGAAACGAAAGTTATGATATCACACTTTGCGCCCCGGTACCGCCCTTCTGATGGTATAAAAATGATGCGAGTCTTTTCCTGCTTCGTGACGCGCAGCCATTGTCTGTAATTCGCCGGTGCCCGGAATATTCCGTTATTAAAAGCTTCGAAGGAACTGTTCATCGACTCCAGCCTTTATTTGAATTACCAACATTCTCCTCGTCCGAAATTCAACGAGCACGCGGGGGAGAGGAGGCCGCTCTTCCCCCAACAACCTATACAGGATGCGCAGGAAAGAGTAAAACTGGTTGTAATAATTGGTTGACCCTCCTTCGGCAGCAATAACCTCAACAACAACAAAAAAAAAATTGTAGTTGCAGTTCAGACATGCACAACCATCAGGATGAATTTTGAAGCATTCCTCTTTACAAAACTGTTGCAGTTCAGCAAGATTCCTGGGATGTCTGGTGTTAATAGCTCTCTAGAGGTCATGCCACAGCAGCTCAATTGGGTTGAGGTCAAAACTTTGTAAATACAGTCATGCCCATAAACATTAGCAGCCCTCTGGTTTTGTCTGGTAATGCTCCACATCTCCCAGAAAATTTGTAGCAGTGACAAATTCTGAGCTGCAATTTGTTACCAGAGTGCAAGACAGTTAAACTTCTCCAGGGTCCGACATTAAGTCTTTTTTAGCTGGTGGCCCTGCCAGAACCCGCACTGGAGACAGTATATTAATATAATACGATAATTTCATATCTAGCGTCTTTAAGCTGTATTATTTACCCATTCAATAAAATATTAAGTGTAATTTCTGTTTTTGGATGTTATTTTTTTTTTCTCCTGTATAAAATGTAATTGCATATTTAACATTTGACATTTTCTGGGCTTTATATTTTTCGAAGCTGTTCCGGATCAAATGTTTTAACCCAATGCACAAAAAAAAAGGAAGGCATTTTTATTAAAAGATCAATGATGATTGATCATTTTAAGATGATAAAAAAATCTAAATGTTGAACATTAATTATTTTTTAAAAGCCAGAATGTGTCGATTCCAACGTGTTAATTGGTTAAATTTGTAATGGCCCGGTTGGCATTACAAATTTGGGTGGTTTCGTAGTAGCCCCTTTGTTAATGTAGAACCCAATTTTTTTCTTTTACTTGATGTATTAGGTGTGACCCTCCTAATAATTTTACTGTATTGCATAATTTATCCTGCATTTCGTTATTGTTGTATCATATTATTTTGAAAGGGTCATTTGAAAAACTGTGGCAAGCATTCACAGCCCACATAAAATGGCATGGCGGTCCAGAGTAGTCCCACGTGTTGAGTTTGTCACCTGTCTTAAATGCTCATGGTAAATTTACTGGCACCCACAGGAATTATGATGCATGTGTTGATTGAACCTTTCCTTGCTTTGTAGTTTTAGCTTTTAGCGCACCATGGAGAACTCGGACAGGCACAACTGGACAAGGTCAGGTAGCTGGGGAGCAGCCGCCGACGGTTGGAGGAGCCAGGACCAGAGTAGAGGACAGACTTTCAGAACGGATGGAGGACAGCAAGGCAAGAGGAACCAGGGAGCCCCATACTGGTCCAGCCCAAAGAGGGGGGGATTTGGGCCCTTGGCTTATTCCCCTGGAGCCTTCCGAGGCGGCCACAGCCCCTTGCAGAGGGATGATCTCCATCGGTTTTGGAGTCCGGAAAACAGCGGCGGGACTCGAGAAGAGAACTGGAGGGAGCATTTGCAACAACAGTGGGGAAAGAGCTTCCGTGATGGAGGTCCGCATGAGGACAGGGATATGTGGAGGAGGGATACTACTGATGGAAATGTTCTTAATGCAGGTGGGATTTCTGAGTTTGTTCAAAATGCATGGTGGGGGATGCAGTTGGGATGGCATTTGTCTGTGGTACTTCTGGCTATTTCTTGTCGACCAGGGATCTGCAAACTTTTTCATGCAAGGGCCACTTTATTATATTTAAAACTAACAGAAGGGCCAGGTCATTTTTAAATGAGGTTAAAAAAAAAAAGTTTAACGTAAACTAAGGCTGGGCGATATGATCGAGATTAGATTTTTGAGATACATTTCGGTTTGATTATTGTAATCAGGTTCCAACATAATTACCTGATTCGTCGCCACGGAAATGTGTGTGACAACAATCAGAGTCAACCTTTTCATGCTCTACTTTCATTTGCAAATTGAAGACATAAACAAAAAGTCATAGAAAGAAGTAAATGATGACCGAATATGCAGTTAAAGACGCAATTTAGCGTTAACGTTCAAAGATGATGTGGTTTTTCCAAGAGAAATAACTCACCGTCATTTGTGTGGCGGCAATGTGGAGCAAATGAAGGCGATGTGCAAGGCATGTAGGCGGTCGGTTCCCTCCAAAAAAAAAAAAAAAAGGAGGGGAGGGCAACAGAACAAGCCTGCTTAATCATTTGGACTAGTACCACTACCAAAATGTTTTTGTGGGAAGCATAAAAAATGCAAGCAGAGTTACACGAGTACTTTAGCCGTTACTATCGAGCTACCCGTCCAAAGCAGCAATTAATCTTGTCATCTTTTTTCTCATCTTTTCATCATATTTGCAAGTACAAATGATGTCAGCACTGTATGTAGCATTATTACTTGAAATTTGTATTTCTATTTTAAGGCACTTTCATGATTCCTGAGGGGGGAAATGTGTTTATTTTACGTCTTGAATACCTGCTAAAGCACTCATGATCTTTAACTAGATGACTGTATTATTTTATATTGTGTTGCATTTATTGTACTTTTGAATACGTTTTTTTTGTGTATCTTTTTTTATTTTGTTTTAAAATTAATTTTTATGTAAATAAAACGTTGAACTGCTCTGTAGTTCAGTTTTCAGTGCAAATGTTTTAAAACTGGCAATTTAATAACTATATTAAAAAAAATTGTGAAACTTTGAGATTGGACGAGATAAAAAAAAAAAAAAATCTTCTTGCCATATTGCCCAGCCCTAATTACATGTTTTTCTAAAATACAATAATAATGTAAAATTGTAGTGACTGCTATGTTCGCCTGACTTTGGTGTGGGCGGTGGGGGTTCACCAAACTTCCAACTTAGTGGTGGTGTGAATATGAGAGTCTGTGGTTTTGTGTGTTTGTGCTCTGTGACTTGGTGAGTGTAGTGAGCCTTTCGTCTCAACTCGCTTGGGATAGGATAAGTGGCAAACATCAGCCTGTACAAGATGGTTTGCAGGATGCAAAATTGTTCATTTTAATATTTATTTTTTTATTTTTTTCACAATAAATGCACAATTTGAAATGCATATGGAAATTCAAAATATGTCATTTGTATATAAATTTAAATAGTAATGGTGTAGTGGTACAGGCTTCGGTTGCAGGCAGCCGCGCTGTTCAGTCACCAGTCAGTGATGGTGTTAATGTGAGTTGGAATGGTTGTCAGTCTCTCTATATGTGGCCCGCGACTGACTTGGGACAAGTCCAGAGTGTAGTGAGCCTTTCGCCCGAAGTCAGCTGGGGATAGGCGCAAGCACCCCATAAAACTTGAGCAGGATTTGCATACAGGCAATGGATGGAATTGCAATAATTCCATGCACTCAGTATTTCATGAGCTAATCATAAAACAATATTAGGGAAAATGGTAAAATGAGTGCAACAAACATTACATGTGAATGCTGTGCGGGGGCTGCACATGGCTTATAAGACATACAGTTCTTTGCAATTTTTTTCCTTTGACCGTTTCAATTGTTCCTACCCTGGATTTCAAAAATGTAATGCGTCACTATATCGGTTTTTCTTTTTCATCTCATGATCTTCTTTCTTTTGTTCCAAAAGGCAAAAGACGTCGGCCAAGAAACAAGCGGAGAAATTTTGCTGAAGAGGACCGGGAACTCGCAAATGAAGAGTCTTCACTCTCAGCCAAAGATCTGCAAGTTCTGCGGCAGGCCGAGATGCGTTTAAGCAAAGATGACATTCACTGTCTGAAGAAGGTACACGGGATAGCACTCGCAGAGCTGCTCACTCTCAACATGTCTTATAATCAATGCAATTATTACTCCTAAAAGTTTTTAATACCTCCCATCACCTTGCAGATTTCATACCAAAACAATTCACAATAAGCCACAAAGTCAGAAATATTTAAGTCATGCTGCCTCTGGTGTGGAGTGATGAATGTAATAATCATGCTCAGGCTCAGTTGACACTAGCGCAAGGGCAGGCAAAGTGTAGCTCTCTGATTTTTAACTCTGGTCGGCGAGCACTTACATTTTCAAGAGTCGTGTAACTTTTGTTGTGTTAATTTAGCGGATTTTACCTCAAAATTTGGCAAATTAAAATGTATCCATTAGTTTATATTTTGTGTGCTGTTACAAAATATGGTCAATGATATTTCTTTCCTTCCCGTTCTGGCAATCTTGCTTTGTAGTCACTCTTGTCAAATTGTGTCGTCAATTGTCACATCTGCGCCCTCTTCTGTTCATCAGAAATCCAACAGCAAGCCGAACGCACTTTACACCTGCGCCCTCTGCGACGTTCTCCTGGACTCGGTGTCTGATGCCAACAGGCACATCCGAGACAAGCGGCACAAGCGGAGGCTCAGGGTGAGTCGGCATCGCCAGAGTTTGCTTCCAGTATATTTGTGAGTTGTAAAAACCGGATGCGGACGTGTTGTGTTTGCGTCTGCAGGAGAAGAAAGAGCATGCCATGCTGACTGAGATCCTGCCTCCCGGCCCCGAGCATGTTCACGCATTGACCGCCGCTTTAGAGGCTGTGGTCCGCGAGCATGGAATGGATGACTGTGATGTTGAGGGGAGACGGTGTGTCGTGTCCCTCATGCAAGATCTGCTCCTGTCCGTCCTGCCTGGTGAGCCGCCTCAACATTTTTGTTGATCGCGGTATTAGTCACACAGTTAACCCACCCCCGTTATACCTGAGGAATAAAGAGAGGCGACCGCAAATAGCACCAAAAAAAAGAGTAATCGACACCCACGAAACATTTTTGTAATTGCCTCGATTAATAGTTTAAACAGTGAACATACCACAAACCACGAGCAGAAAACACTTTTTCATTTCAAACTTGTTATAAATAATGATGATTGATTTCCAGACCGAAAGTACACTGACGCTTTACATGCTTTCAAAATAGCAATTACTGCTGTTTGGCAGCACCTTAGGGCACAGGTGTCAAACTCAAGGCCCGGTGGTCAGATCTGGCCCGCCAGGTCATTTGCTTTTCGCAAATGACCTGGCAAATTCGCGAAAGCAAATCATGTGTGTCAACTTGTTAAAATGTGTCCCGAAATGTCAAATTGTCATGTGTAATAAATAACGTTGAGTTTTGCCAGTGGTGTAGTGGGGATTTTTTAAGTGGGTGTACGCGATTCTGGGATGTTCTATATATACATACAGAACATCTATCATAGGCTACAACACCAGTTGAACTAACGTTAAATTTAATGTTTTACGACTCCAAAATAATCACAGGCCAACATTGTTAAGCATAACTCGCATCAGAACAATGATCAACAAACATTTCAATAAAAATTGAATGTGGCATCGGGAGAAGTGGGTGGACGGCGTACCCCCGCGTACCACGCCCACTACACCCCTGGATTTTGCAATAATTTTGTTCCACAATTTACACTCACTTGAACAATGATTGAACAAACTGTTATAATTGACTTGACTGATTTCAAAACTAGTAATCTGTGAATTTGTTGTGGACAAATAATAATTTTGTGGTTTCACTGTCATAACGACCCCCTACGAGGGAAGACATAACTCCAAATTGGCCCGCGACTAAAATGAATTTGACACCCCTGCCTTAGGGTGTTAGAGGAAGAACACAAAAATCCAGCGGTAGCTGTGAATCGGTGAGTTGCGTTCCACAATAAAAAGTAATCGGTGTGCACTTTTTGTGAATGGTGAACCATGAATATGCGTACTTGAATTGTGATTTACAGCGCGTACCGCACGCTGTTGGTTGGTGCATGGCTGGTAACGGTGTTACTTGTCTGCCAAATCTGTAGAGATCCGGCTTCGGTTATATGGATCATCTTGCACTAAGTTTGGATTCAAGGATTCTGATGTCAACATCGACATACAGTATCCACCTCACGTGAGTCGGCCAGCGCAAATACATCCATGCACTCGAGAATGTGGCATTTGCAGAATGCACCATATTCACGTGTTCTCTTTTGTTTTTTTTTTGTTTTTTTTTGTTTTTTTTGTTTTGGTTTTTTTACATTATATCTATGTTGTTTAAAGGCTTTGAAATGGAATGTATTCACAGATGCATCAGCCAGATGTCTTGTTGTCGGTCAAAGAGTGTCTCACCGTGAGCCGTGAGTCACCTTTTTTCTGTTTGACCCCAACAAAATGGTTTTGGGACAACCAGAAATGTCGGAGATAGTGTCTTCTATTTAAGGGTATTGTTTGTGTCTCCTCAGCTCTTTTTGTTGATCTGGAAGCCGATTTTCATGCTCGTGTCCCCGTAGTCATCTGTAAAGAAAAGAAGAGGTGCGTGGCCCAGCCAGCTGTTTAAATCAGCCAGTTCCTGGCAATCAAAAATTCACTTATGGGCATCGACTTTGCCGTGAATTTCAACAAGAATATGCGACAGGAGTGTGAAGCAAATAACTGCACAATGTCATTCAGCCATTTTTTTTTTCCTCACAGTGGTCTGCTCTGCAAAGTAAGTGCAGGAAATGAAAATGCGTTCCAAACCACCTCTTATCTAGCCTCCCTAGCCAAGCAGGAGCATCTCCTCCCCCCACTGGTTCTTGGACTTCGGCGTTGGGCTAAGGTAAAGCTCGCTACCGTTGAACTCTTTCCAAAATCAAAAATCTAAATGATACCACGTCTTACTTTTTTATTTGTTGTAGATCTGTCAAATCGACCGTGCGGAGGAGGGAGGGCTCCCTCCATATGTCTTTGCACTCATGGTCATCTACTTTTTACAACAGCGCAAAGAGCCCCTCTTGCCATCGTATCTGAATCAAGCGGTCTGTAGTTCATTTGGGGCTAGGTTAGCTTTTCAAACTTGATTTTTAACGGTGGTCTGTTCTGTTTTTAGATCAAGACTTTTTCACTGAGCAAGCTTTCAGACTTCAACTTCACATGCGTGGAGGATGGACACTTGCACTGGACTTGCACCTCGTCCGCCAAAGATGCACCGCAGCCACCAGAGGGTACACCCATGAAGGGAAAGGTAAACATTCACAGTAGAACTACGGCAACTGTGTGTGCCTTAGGTCACTGCCCAAACTGCTTCATTGTGCTCAGTTCGTAACTTACAAGCATCATATTTTGGTAACTTGTCAACCGTGGACCCCCTTGAATGAAGTTTCCTTTGCCTTTTAGGTTCCACTGGTTTTCCAGAACCCTCACCCCCCTGTGGAGATCGGCTTTCTCTGGGTCGAAATGCTCCGCTTCTATTCCCTGGAGTTCAACATGGCCGACAACGTTGTCAGCGTACGGACCGGCGCTGTCCTCTCCCGAGAGTTAAAAGACTGGCCCAAGAAACGCATCGCCGTGGAGGGTAATAAGCAGAATGTCGGATTTTGAGTGTGAGCACGTGAGCACAAAACTCATGTATATTTCTGTTGCTTATAGACCCTTTTGCTGTCAAGAGAAATGTGGCCCGCTCTGTTAACAGCCAGCAAATGTATGACTACATCCTGCATTGCCTCAAAACAACCTACAGGTACTTTGCACTGCCCCTCAACACGCCGGCAGCCAATCACAAGATGGCAGCACGAAGTGCAAAGGACTCATGTGAGGGGAAAGAGTTGAGTCAGCTGAGCATTCGGTCCCAAAGTCAACGTGAAGAAAACGGCCCCGAAGACTCTGATTGCATCATTGAGGAAGAGGATGAAATCGAGGAAGGCAGCGACTCTGAAGGGGAGAAGGAAAAGGCGGACTTGGGGAAGAGCAGCTTCTCTGAGGAAGAGGAGGACGAAGATGCCGAGGCGCGAGGCAGACGTCACTTGGACAGCTTCACCACGGAGGACGAGGAGATTTTCCCCGTGGACGAGATCTCGGGGGAGGAGCTTTTGTCTGATGAGGAACCTCCAGATTTGGACACCCCGGGTTCGAATGATGATGAAGAGGAGGAAGAACTGGCGCCCGCTGTCGCCTCACCTCCGCGCTTACCAGACACCGTCGAAAATGAGCTCCCGGAAAATAAACACCACATGCCGACCACAAAGTCATATCAGTTCAGCAAGCATGCGTTCACGAGAGGAAAGGTGGGTGTATTATTCTCATCAATCATCATCACAGTGGATGTAAAGACGACATGCCCTTTTTCAAATATCAGGTTTTTGTGATATAAAAAAAAAAGAGCGACCAAGAAGTCATTTCAAAGCAACTCAATTAGGGGGGAAAAAAACAACTCCAAAAGTGGAAGTAAAAAAAATGTACAAGTGTGCACACCCTCTTATAACATCGAATGTGATGACATCTTTCATTAAACACATTCAAACGCGTGTTCAATGGAAGGTAGCGCACACCTGCCACTATTTTAAGGGCCTCTGATTAACCCCCAATAAAGTTCAGCTGTTCTTATAGGTTTTGGTTGACATTTTTGTAGTCACAGCTTACAGTACAAGTCACAGTGTTTCATTTTTGTATTTTATTTAAGGAAATTGGGAAAACGTAATATGTTGCGGCACAACCCCCAAAACATTTTTTTGGGGGGGGGTCATTTACAGTTCAGGACAGGCCAGAGTTTGTTATTCCCGTTCTGCCACCCGGAAATACCATCGCACCAATTTTATTTATTTATTTATTTTTACAAACATGAAATGGTCCAAAGTTATTTTTGTGCACATGATCCTCCTAATATTTCCCTCTCATCCGTCCGTCCCAGTCGCACGCGGTTGTGTGCAGCTTGTGCAAGCGTGATGGCCACTTGAAGAAAGATTGTCCAGAGGATTTCAAGAAGGTGGAGTTGCGGCCGTTGCCCCCAATGACACCGGACTTTCTCAACGTGCTTGACCAAGTCTGCGAGCAGTGTTTTGGTGAGTGTAAACCCTTACGTATCATTAATGTTGTTTGAGGCACAAGTGTGGAAACATAAGCGGTTGCTTCCGCGAGCGTCGTCATCCCGATCGTTGCATTTGACATCACAGTCACAGACTTATTGACTGGACCGAACTGTTATCTACTTTGTACTACTTTTTTATCAGCTGCCAGTCCAAAATTGTGAAACAGATTAAAAATCAATGCACATCTAATGTTGGTTGTTGTTTCCAGTGGACTTTGCCCCCGATGACTTGGAAATGGCCGTCAGAGAACGCATCCTGCAAGATCTCGAGACCTTTGTCAGGCGACAGTTCCCTGGTGAAGTAAAACCTCAATCACTATTTTGAATGTTGAATTTCTGTGATGGACTGCAAACCTGTCCTTGAAGTCTCAGTGGGATGACTTGAATTATTTCTGCCTTTATTTTGTGGCCAGGTGCACGGCTGCAGCTGTTTGGATCTTCCAAAAATGGTTTTGGCTTCAGGCAGAGTGACCTTGACATCTGCATGGTGCGAGAGGGCCAGGACAACATTGACGTATGTCATCTTATTGTCAGATTTACACGGTGTGCTTGTAAAACAGTCTTATTTGCTGAAATGGAATGAAAATTTCACATCATGATTGTAATGACCTTAATTGTCACTGAAAATATCAACAAAAAAGTGTTGTGTTTTTTTATATATATATATGTATATATATTAACCCTTTGAGAGACAGTGGTTACTACAGCGGACAGCTTATCATGTTATCAGGTTACAGGGTCCATGAAGGGGTCAAAAAAAAGGGGGGGAGTGGGATCGGTAACGCTGGACACGTTTTGCTTGGTACAAACTGTAAACAGCAGCAACCAAAATTAATTTTTCTCCATGCTAACTCGTATGAAATGGACTTAAAACGGCAGCGCTACATCCAGGATATTAATTGGAGTAAATCTGCCTTGCATCGCAGACATGACTCCGATGTTTTGATGCTACTGTGTTATGGGTTCATCACTGGTTTTCGTATCTCAGGTTACAAAAATATGACTTTGCTTCCAATTTTTTTCTCCTCAGGATGTTGACTGCATCAATATAATTGAGCGCCTTGCAAAGCTTCTGAGGAAACACCCTGGTAAAAAGCATTTGATCCTCATTCAAGTTGTACGTGCTAATGTATTGCGGATTTGGGTTTTTTAATTTTTATCTATTTGTTTTTTTTTTCTCCTCTGTCCTCAAAGATTTGAGGAACATCCTGCCAATTACTACAGCCAAAGTCCCCATTGTGAAGTTCTACCACGTCCGCACTGGTCTGGAGGGGGACATAAGCCTTTACAATCGACTGGTAGGAAGTTCACGGCAATTTGTTTCCGACTCAAGTGTCTTATCGCACGCAATTAAAGGTTTGCTTTCCACCTGCAGGCTTTGCACAACACGCGGCTGCTGGCGTTGTACGCCGCCATTGACAGGAGGGTGAAGATCCTCTGTTATGTCATGAAGGTGTTTGCCAAGGTCTGTATGTCACAGACCACGAGCTGTCTTTGAAATGTTGCTCCTTTTGCGTAATCATGTTGCTGTTCCAATTCCAGATTTGTGACATTGGCGATGCCTCGCGCGGCAGTCTCTCGTCTTACGCCTACACCCTGATGGTTCTCTTTTTCCTCCAGCAGAGGGATCCACCTCTTATACCCGTGTTACAGGAGGTACATTTGAACAAAATTCTGAAGGTTGTATTTTGTGTTCCCGCCAAAATGACACTCGTCCAATCCGAAGTGCATATCTGGCCTGACAGAAGATCGAATAGTCTTTTGGGAATTGTAATTTACTTTAGGATTGTGACATTTTTTTTTCTCTCTTGCGCTCAACAAATTATCCATACAAAAATAATAAATACACCAACTAAACTAAAAACAAATTATTTTTGAAATGATAAAAAAAAATTGTAACCCCACTAGTTAAAACTAACGGAAAGAAAAAAAAGTTAAAGCAAAATAAAAGCTAAGATGAAGCTATCACACTTTTAGAATATTAATAATTGTTTTTTGTTGGTTAAATTTCAACGGAGAGCTGCACCTAACAGTTATAAGCAAATCTTTTTTTTTTTTAGTAATTGATCACTATCTGCCACCATAGCTAGCTAGCAATTGGAGCCCAATTTTTTGAGTGAAAAAAACATCACATCTATGCGCTGACTCATATCTTGTAAAACCTGTTGTGTTTTTTTTGCAGCTTTATGACGGTGACAACAAGCCCGAGGTCATAGCGGATGGCTGGAATGTGTATTTCTTTGATGATTTAAAAACACTGGTCGGTACCTTGTATAAACTTTGGTTGTGTCCCCGTCGTATCGCGCCAACGTACTCATTCTTTGCTTGACTCGCAGCCCAGTCGGTGGCCGCAGTACGGAACGAACACCGAGACGGTGGGGGAACTGTGGCTCGGCCTCCTCCGCTTCTACACGGAGGACTTTGACTTTAAAGAGCACGTGGTGTGCACCCGTCAGAAAGCCCGCCTCACCACCTTCAACAAGCAGTGGACGTCCAAATACATCGTCATCGAAGGTTAGTCGGTGCCGCGGACATTCGCGGGAGCGGATATGGGTTTGACTTCGACGGCACCGTTTTGAGTTCATTCAATGAGATGAAACAGCCTTTTAATGTTTAAAATTGAGCCAAGTTGACATTTCACCTCGAAGGCACGGGACAAACTCGCGAGGCTTGAAAACTTGTTTTCCATTGTCTTTCTGTGCAATTGCAAAACGTTTTTGTTCAAAATTATTTCTTTGCAATTGCACTGCATATATTTTGGTTGTGTGCTCAAAATGCCGTTTCTCTTTTCGCACTGCAGATCCGTTTGACCTCAGTCACAATCTTGGTGCTGGTCTGTCCAGGAAAAGTAAAGTCATTTTAACTGATTTTCATGTTTTGTTGATGTGGTCTCTCAGATATGTCTCCGTCGTCACATTTGTTCTTTCATTGTTACAGTGACCAATTTCATCATGAAGGCTTTCATCAACGGCAGAACTGTGTTTGGCACCCCCGTGACGGCGTTCCCTCCCGAGTACCCCCGTCAGATGGTTGGTATTTGCCATTTCAACCTCCTGGTGTTCACGTGGCGTTATTGTCAAAATGTGAACGTGATCTGACCGCGCATGAGTTGTACAGCCTGATACTAGGCCGTTTTGTCACCAGCTGCATTCCTAACCATTAGTCCCAGACCAGCTTTTTAAGTTTCATTCATAGTCTTTGTTAAAGGCTTCAAAGAAAGTCATTTATGTTTCATTATTTTTCAAAGGTAACGAAACCGCATTTATTTTCTTTTTGTTCAGTTCAGTTACAGGAAATGTCAAAAGAGGTTTACGACATTGATTTGCCCACCTGCTAACTTGAACTTCTTGTCTTGACTTTGTGATTCGTCTGCACAATTGCCCAGGAGTACTTTTTTGACCCCCAAGTCCTCACCGAGGGAGAAGTGGCCCCCAACGACCGCTGCTGTCGCATCTGTGGCAAGATCGGTCACTTTATGAAAGACTGCCCAATGCGCCGGAAGTGAGTATCGTCGGCCACAGGCTCGAACATGAAAGGACCGGGTACACAAGTGTTTTTTTTTTTTTTTTTTTTTTTTTTTTGCATCGCACAGATCCAGGCACAGGCACGACTCTGAGAGAAGGCCGGACGGCATGCGTGAGCGAGTGGACACAGGGGAGGACCTCCCGTGCAGACACAAAAGTGAACACTGGAGGTGGCGGGACGCTCCGGAGCCGCGCTGCTGCTTCCTGTGTGGATCCAGCGCTCACATCAAGAAGGACTGTCAGCTCTACAGAGGTTCGCAACGTCTTTTTGTCTTTTCAGGGATGCTGTACTTTTTTTTCATGCTACACACACACACACACACACACACACACACACACACACACACACACACACACACACACACACTCACACTCCCAAGTCACGGGTACTATATTACAATTTGAGTATGGCGCCCTCAAGTGGATGAAAATAACATCAGCAACTCACATGCAAGTTTTTATGTTTGATTTAGCAAAATCCATGATTATCCGAAAGAATACTTGACTGAAAAAATATTAGATATCTCCATGCCCGCCTCTAGCTACTCCAGTTGGAGAGCCTTAAACTTTTTCTATTCTGTCTGACAGGAAATATGAAAATGGAAAACTTCCCTTCGCCCTCATCAGGCCTCGTGAGGAATTTTAGAGAGAAACAAGTATGAATTTAGTTTAAAGTCCGTGAATGAGATGTACACATTTTTGGACATTGTTTTTACGACTCTGTTGAATTTCCCTTCCCCAGAATTCACCGTTAAATGATGAGAACAAAAGGCATCAACATGTGATGCTAAGTCCACAAGCAGGTATGTCTGTGTCTGTTTCAGATTCTGAATGACTGTAATTTTCGTTTTGACCGGCCACAGTAAAATGAGTTACAAAAGTGAGGTTTTGACATAATCAAAAAGAAAATAATCTCAGCTCTCCGTTGATATAACAAGCATGGAGCTACGCTACTCGTTGCATCATTACCACAGGTAGGAATAGGTAGACATTGTGTTAATCATAAATAAAAACAGAATACAGTGATTTGCAAATTATGTTCAAGCTATGTTTACTCAACACAATGTCCCAACTTCAATGGAATTTTTCCTCAGGTAAAAATATTGATATTGATATTGATTGTGCAACCCAAAAGTAAAATTGCTTAAGAAAGTTCTGGTTTATTTTCCTTGTCCATGCGCATTGCCTCGAGGGGAAAGAACATGCCTCAAATAACAGAATTATTGCAATAACACGGTGTGCGGTTTTAGTTTTGAGCAGTGTTTTTCAAAAATGTATTCTGCTTGTGGTTCAGGCAGTTTAGCGACCCGCAGTTTAGGTCGCTCCAGTCACAGGAAGAGCCCGGTGGAGTGAGCGGCGGCTGCACAGACCCTCGAGGTTCAACTTGTGTCCAGGCAGACGGCGACCCGCCCCGGAAACCATGTCAGTGTGAACAGGGGTCTGTCGGGCTGACACCAAGGAGCCCAATTAACAGCCAAAGCCAGGACGCCTTGACTTGAAGCCATCTTGGGCCTTTTTAAAGTTTTTATTTTAATTTTTTCTTTCCCTCCCCACCCCACCTTTTTAAATGTTGATTTTAACAACACCCGCAACGATGGTTGGACCATGTATCTTTGATATTCAGTTAGTTGTTTAAAAAAAAAAAAAACTGGTGAAATAGGAAGCCATCTAGAGCTTATTCTGGCCAATGAAAGCATGAATTGTTTATTTCTATTAATTTTGTACTGTTCTGAAAGTGTTTGACATGAGCTTGCTTGATTTCTGTATCTCTATTTATATTGATGTTTCAATGGTGAAACGACCTTAACTTTTACCTGGCCACATTTATTATAATTTTTTAATTTATATTATTTTAATATTTTAAATTTGATTTGTCCTTTGCACTGATACCCGCAAGCCCATTTCCCCATCTGCTTTAAAAGTTGCTAACAAGTAGCTTCCTCTGTGTAGATGTGTGTATATATTTTAGGATCATTGTTTCATTTTAAGAGACTGCTGGTCCACTTTTTTTATAAACAAAACTGGCAGACCCAACCGTCCTCACCCTTTTGGAGCAAGCTATCACAAGCCAATAAAAATGGTCTAGATGGACGCAATCATGCTAAAGGCCTACATTTAGAGAGTAATACGGTGAAGAGACATCTATTTGACTGCCACGGATTGGTAGCCGCACTGCGAGGGGGTCGAGATCCTCTATTTCTGTTGCTGCTAGATGTTTAAAAAAATTTAAAAAAATGCTTGTGACTCATAGACGCTCTCGCTTTATTGCAGTTGTGATGTAAGGTTGAATTTTATTAAAGAATGTGGTTGATATTGTAAACTTTTGGTTGTTTTTGAAGACCGCAGCCTTACTGTTTCTTTTTTTGTGTTGGATTTTGACTGATTGATGTTCAGTGTGCCAGATACGGCTTTGCAGTCCATTTTAGTCATTAAATTCAAACCAAATCCCAACGGTGTCCTGAAATATTTTCTCTTCCAGAGGACTCTTCTTGATTACAAATTATTTCATAGTCAGGTGCATTGCAGTACATTTGCATATAGTATAGAATTGAATTGATTTCATTCTATTTATTTATTCATTGTATTACTGTATATGATTACACCCTGAACTGGTTGCCAACCAATTGCAGGACACACTAAGACAAGCGACCATTCACACTCACAGCGAGGGATAATATAGTGTTCAATTAACCTACGATGCATGTTTTGGGAAAGTGGGAGGAAACTGAAGTACCCGTAGAAAAGCCACGCAGGCATAAGGAGAACTTGCAAACTCCCCAATTTAAAAAAAAAAAAATTAAGAGCTGGCACCATTTTGAACTTGGTCCCAAAAATAAACATAGGGTCACAGAAAACGGCATCGAAAAAAGTTAAAAACATTTGTGAGAGTAAAAAGTACAGTCAGGAGGTAGGACAGAGTTTGATGGAGGAGGACAATTTGCAGCAGTGCGCCCTAAATAGCCGAAATGAAAAGAAGCAGACTGTGCAAGTGTACTTGTTTCTAGCGAGTGCATTAATTTATAGTCTATTCTTAGTTTGTCAACTTCTTCACGTCATCAAGAAGGAAAAAAAAAACTCAAATTTGGGTGATGTTTTGGATTCATTTTATTTTTCGTGTATAGGAGAACAGAATTGTTCCTATGACATGACAAGACATTTTTTTTAAAACTTTTACAGCTTGTCTTGGTTGTGCTGTGTTTAATTATTCATCCCCACTTGTTTGTTGTATCATCAAGTCACGGCCACCTGGGTCCCATGGACTGGGCCCGGATGATGCCATGCTGTAACTTGAATGTACGGTGTTTTCTGCGGGCCTCTGCGCCAAACGGCAGTGTGCCTAAAAAGAGCACACACATGGCCACCACCAGGATGATCTTCAGCAGTCTGGACATATCGGTTGACCTCTGTGGGCAATATATTCGGAACAGATCTCAGTATGATACGGTCCAGTACACCAGTGGACACAAGCATCACAAAAAAACAAACATGTAGTCAGGGATGTGAACGAGAAAAAAATGACTAGAAGACCTGGGGTGGGGCGTGACTAAAACTTGGATGCTGCTAATGGCAAACACACATAAGGTACATTAAATGAGGTAAACAGGCACGGATTTGCACTTATTTAGTCATTAGTCAGTTTGGTCCCCAAAAAAACCGCGGAAATCTGCCGATTGTTGTCAAATTCTCATCCCTGATTACGTAAAGTTCTTGTGTGAAATCCAGCTAAAGTATGACGCTTGCTCACCTTTTCGCTCCACAGATCGAACCTGAAGCAGTTTGTTGGATTTGTCCGGAAAAGCAACGTGCTGTACCACTGACGGTAAACAGGAACACTTAAATACTTATTTCATGTTGACGTAAAACTGATGTTTGGGAAGGGTGAAAACTTTTCTTAGGATGATTAAATGACTAATAATGTGTTTGACAAGGTAACTTGTTGACACATGTTGATCATCCCTCAAATCATTTTACACCCCCAACCCCACCGTGTAGTCTTCCAAAATGGCCGCTGTTGTTGAACAATCTGTAAATTGAGGGGTTCGTAAGGTTTGGAATGGATGACTCTACGTCTAAAAAAAATGGAGTGGAAACATACCACCGGGTGTGTAATGATTTTATTACTTCGTACATTCATCAAGGCGTCTGAGGGAAATTTATGGGTTGATGACTGAGATGTAATTTTTAAGATTTAACGAGTTTACGCCTGAGAATGACAAGAATGCCTTAGCTGACTGCGCATGTATGTTTCTTAAACACGCTAGAGCCGTGTCGTGATACTAACTAATGCTTCGGTACGCTATATATTTTAATTATTAATTTTTTTTGAATCTGTTGTTTAGTCAGACGTCTCTTTTACACTCATGCAGCACCTGGGTTTCTTCATTCATGAATGAATGCATTTCATGTTTCCATTTTGCGTTATCTAAATCATGAATTTCAGACATCTTCCCACCCAGCCTACACCTGACTAAAAGACAAACGTAGAAATGTCACAATGCATACTATACAAGTGCAAAAACTTAATTATTGGCATTTTTATTTTCAAGTGTAAAAAATGTCATGAAGCTTTACTTTCTTTAGATAAGTTTGTACCTCAATAGTCTATTTATGAGTGAGTGAGGGAAGGCACTTCGATGTGAGTTCCAAACGCCCTCTTCCACTTATGCGAGTCAATGAAAATCAAAGGAAACTACTTGAGGTAAGATGAACACATCCGAATTGGTTTAATTCACTCACTTATGCAAGTCAATGAAAATCAAAGTAAACTACTTGAGGTAAGATGAACACATCTGAATTGGTTGTTTGATCAAACGCATGAATATTCCGATCATCATACTATATATAACGATTTTTTTAATGGAACATGTGAAAGACTGCAGGAGACTATACTAATGTTCATTATGACATTCTCCACACTCCCAATATGGCAAGCGGAGTGGGACACTGTTGGAAGCCGTGGACCGGGCCTGAATGATGCCCGGTGGTGTCCTGTCTGTTTTTTTTGTTTTGTTTTGTTTTTTGTGGGGGCGTAACCACTTAAATAACTCATCTCAGGTTGACCAAGCACAATATTTGGGAAAGGTGAGAACGTATTTTTCTGAAGATGGTTAATTGACTATTGATGATTAGTTGACTATTGATGTGTTTGCCCAAGCAACCGGTTGAGACGTTTATCATGCCTCAAATATTTACTTTTCTCCATGAAGATCAGCGAGCTCCACAGAAGCCTGATAATGATACATTTGAATCATGTTTGCTGAAGGTGGGAAACATCAAAAACATGCATGATAGTGGCCCTCAAGAACTGATTTGGACACCACTCCATGATTCACTCTCACACACACGCACTTCATTTCAGCGAAGAGTATGTAGTGTGAGTACAAGTTACCGTATTGGCCCGAATATAAGATGCCCCTGATTATAAGACAACCCCCTCTTTTTCAAGACTCAAGTTTGAAAAAACACTTTTTGAACACCAAATTAATTTTTATACAGAAAATAATTACAGTACATCTGAAACAAATGATTATAACAATATATCTGAGAGAAAAAGCATATTGCCTCATTCAAATCTTAATATCTGAACATTTAAATATGTAAACTAAAGTGCAATCACATTCGTTAATGAATGGCTTCTGGTTTTTGAAATGTAAATGACATCATAACTTCTCCTCAGCTGCCGGTTAACCTGGCCGATCTTCGACCCACTTTTCTCCAGATTGCCACTACGTTTTTCCATTTTCTGTTATCTCTTCTGTTATTTTCTTCTCTTTTCTTTCTTACCGCTATTTTTTATTTTTCTTCTTCGTGCTACCGCTATTTTTATTTTTATTCTTCGTGACAGGGGTTCGCTTTGGCCTGGGGAGTCAAGTTCAGCATTCGCTTCAATGATATCTGGCGCCATCTAGCGTCATGAAAGGGTATAATGTCTAGACCCCGAATATAAGACAACCCCCACTTTTTCAGTCTTATTTCAATATAAAAAACACCTCTTTCTGTATATTCGGGCCAATACGGAATATAGTGAACTACGTATTTGCACTGCGTTTCAAATTCTTGTGCAAAAGAAAAGCCTTTGGACACTCCTGCTCTGAATTATCTTAAAACGGCAAAAAGAAAAAATAATTTGGAAGACTTTTTTTCTTTTGTCACACAAAGGGGATATTTGCAGCTGAACATAATCATATCAAAGTAAGTTCGCTTGCTCAAACACATTAATATTCCAATAATCAACCTAGGAACAACAAATACCATTCACAAGAAGTATTAAGTCAACATGAAAAGAGGTATTTAAGGGTCACCGTCATTGGTACAGCAGATTACTTCTCACTCCACCACCGCCGAGCTGACTCAACCTGTGGAGCAAAAAGGTGAGGAGAATTTCATACATTAACTGGATTCCACATGAGACCTGTCCCACACGTTTAATATTGTGATTTTATTTGTGTGCAGTGGTGCACTGTATTGTACTGAAATCTCTTCCTAATATTTTGCCCTTCCAGGTTAACCAACATGTCCAGACTGCTGAAAGTCATGCTGACGATGGCCACGTGTGTGCTCATCTTAGCCACGCTGATGCACAGTGCAGAGGCCATCTGGCACCATCGTTCTAAGACAGGACAGAGGCAAAACCAGGACAACAAACAGGCCCAATCCAGATCAAAATTTGGAAGCGGCACTGGCGCACAGTCCACAGCCATTGGTTCGGTGGGTGATCCTGGCTTTGGAAGTAGTGGCTACGGGGGTAGTGGTCAGAGGGCCCGTGGTGGCCTCGGTGGACGTCATGGCTTTGGGGGCGGTGATGGATGCGCAGGTCTCCACGATTGCGGTCAATCCACAGAAGGCTCAACCGTACCAGGTCTCCTGACTTACACCTCCCACCAATTATTTTTTGTCTAAAAAATAAATAAATGAATGAAATCATCACAAACGGGCACCCAGGTCAAACAAGCCACCTCCCGGCTGTCAGCCAGGCACAATCCAGGGTACGTGTTGCAGCAATACCAGGATAGCAGACACTGCAACTGTTCTCCGAGACATGAAAAATAAAATCAAACATCAAATGAGTTTAAAGTGTTGTTTTTTTTTCTGGAAAAGTTGCAGTTCAAGATAGCCATACATAATATTTGGTACAATATTCTAAAGGTCACTTACAGAGCTCTCAGCAGTCAGCCTTCTCCATACTTGGTGCGTCAAGTATCATGGTTTTGTCCGGTTGGGTCACTGCTATTACTATTACTTTGTCTCCCTCACAAAAGAACAGCAGCAGTTTCTGGCATGCACATGATGTGCGGTCGCACAGGGTGACATGGCTGGGCAGGCAACACCACCCCAAAAATATATATTTTTTAAAATAGCAACATGAAATGATTTTCTATTTTGTTTGCAAATAGTTTGGACACCCCTGACCTGCAATTTATGAGCAAAGAGCAAAAAGAAAAAAATATACATTAGAAAACTTTTATAAGGGCGACCCGGTGGTCCAGTGGTTAACGCGTCGACCTCACAGTGCAGAGGTATCGGGTTTGATTCCAGTTCCGGCCTTCCTGTGTGGAGTTTGCATGTTGTGTGGGTTTTCTCCGGGTACTCCAGTTTCCTCCCACATTCCAAAAGCATTCCTGGCAGGTTAATGGAACACTCGAAATTGTCCCTAGGTGTGAGTGTGAGCGTGGATTGTTGTTCGTCTCTGTGTGCCCTGCGATTGGCTGGCAACCGGTTGAGGGTGTCCCCCGCCTACTGCCCGAAGACACCTGGGATAGGGTCCTGCTCGCCCCGCAACCCTTGTGTGTATTAGTCATACAAAGGGGAAATTTGCAGCTTCACATCATCATATCACCATTGTTTGCATGCTCAAACACATTAATCTTCCAAGAATCAACCAAGGAACAACAAATATTCTTCACTGTGTTAAGTCAACATGAAAAGAGGTATTTAAGCGTTGCAGTCATAGGTACAGCAGATTACCGTACTTCTCACTCCAACACCGCCGGGCTGAATCAGCTTCATCCTGTGGAGCAAAAAGGTGAGAAGAATTTCATAAATGAACTGTATTCTACATGAGACCTGTACTAAATGTTTAATATTGTAATTTTAGTTGTGTCCATTTGTGTACAGTATCATACCGAAATCTGTTCCTTATATTTTGCCCTTACAGGTTAACTAACATGTCCAGACTGCTGAAAGTCACGCTGACGATGGCCATGCAAGTCCTCGTCTTAGCCATGCTGACGGCCAGTGCAGAGGCCATCTGGCAGCAACTGTCAAACACAGCACATGGGCATCACCAGGACATCATCCAAGCCCAATCCAGATCAAGATTTGTACGTGGCAGTCGCGGTAGTGGCTACAGCAGCGGTGGTACTTATATGTCCAGTGGTGCCTTGGCGGACAGTGGCCAAGGAGACAGTAGAGGTTATGGTTTGGGGGCCAATCTTGGCTCCGGAAGCGGTGGTGGCTACGGAGGCGGTAGTGCTCAAAGGGCCAGTGGTGGCTTTGCGGACACTGGCCAAGGAGGTGGTGACAACAGTGGAGGTTCTGGTTCAGAGGGCAGTGTTGGCTTTGGGGGAACTAGTGGCCACAGGAGCGGTGGTCTACACGGGTGGTGGTCAAAGGGGCAGGGCTGGCGTGAAGGACACTGGCCACATGAGAAATCGTAGCTTGGAGGGCGGTAGTGGCGACAGGGGAGGTCGGTCACGGGGCCAGTGGTGGCTTTGGGCCATTGGCCAAGGACGCGGTAGCCGTAAAGGAGCTCGTGGCTTTGAGGGCACGTGTCAAAGCAAGACCAGGATGGCAGACACTGCACCTCTTCTATTGTCCTATACATGAAAAATTAAATGAATATCAAAAATCAAACGAGTGTGGGGTTTTGTTTCTTTTTTAATTACAAAAGCACAATACTCTCCAAAATAATGCCTCGATCCTTCTATTAAATTCAGATATTGACTGACACTTAAGTGCGGTGATTCCCACACACATGAAACAATACCTGATGTCCCTGTGGCATTTCATGGAATTTGGCAAATCATATCCAAAAATGGCATCCAATTTCATAGTAAAATGAAAAGGGCGGACATCCTGCCAGGTTAAGGGTATGACTCAAAATTACATTTTTGTTTTTCTTTGGCAGTTACATATGCCTCCCAATTTGAAATATTCAGCCAGGCGTGCTCTGTTAAAAATGTAGAGGGCATTTCTGAGTCATTGTCAATAAAATACAGCATTCCAAACTCTTGTGCGAGGCAAAACTCTTTGCAGCGTACTGCTCTAAAACATTTTAAAACAGCAAAAACAAAAATATATATACTTTGGAATACTTTTATTAGTCACACAAAGGGGAAATTTGCATCTTCACATGATCACATCACAGTCATTTGTGTGCTCAAACACATTAATATTCCAAGTATCAACCTCAGACCAACAAATAATATTCACAAGAAGTGTTCAGTCAACATGAAAAGAGGTTTTTAAGGGTAACCGTCATTGGTACAGCGGATTACTTCTCATTCCAACACCGCCGAGTTGAATCAGCTTCAACCTGTGGAGAAAAAAGGTGAGGAGAATATCATACATGAACTCGATTCCACCTATGACCTGTCCTAAATGTTTAAATATTGTGATTTTATTTGTGTCCAGTGGTGTACTTTATGATACTGAAATCTGTTCCTAATATTTTGCCCTTAGATGTTAACTAACATGTCCAGACTGCTGAAAATCACGCTGATGGTGGCCATGTGTGTGCTCGTCTTAACCACGCTGACGGCCAGTGGAGGGGCCATCTGGCATCAACTTTCAAAGACAGCACACGGGCAACACCAGGACATCATCCAGGCCCAGTCCAGATCAAGACATGGAAGGGGCACTGGCGCACAGTTTGTAGGCGGTAGTTTCGGTGGTGGCTTTGGGCCCATTGGCCAACGAGGTGGCGATGGGAGATTTAGTGGCTACAGTGGAGGTGGTGACTTTAGGGGCAGTGTCGGGGGTGGTCAACAGAGATGCAGTGGCTCCGCAGCCCTGCACATTGCGGTGGTTTCATAGAAGGTTCACCGGCAAAGGCTGTACACCTCCCATCAATTACATTTTGTCCAAAAATAAAAACAATTAAATCCTCGCAAACAGGCACCTAAGGCCAAACAATCCACTGCAGGCCGTCATCCAGGTACAACCCAGTGCACGTGTCAAAGCAATGCCAGGATGGCAGACACTGCAGCTCTTCTATTGTCCTATACATACAAAAATTAAATGAATGTCAAACATGAAATGAGTGTAAAGTTTTTTTTGTTTTTTTTGTTTTTTTTTTTTAGGTATTGCAGTTCAACGCAGTCATACACACATTCAGAACAAAAGTGTACCGGTCACTGACATAGCCCTCAATGGTCAGCCTCCTCCATATTTGGCGTATCAGGTCTCAGGGTATTCTCCTGTTGCATCAGTGCAGCCCAACTTTTACTAAAATGGCAACGTGAATTTCTATTGTGTAAAATGACACGACGCGTCTGTAAAATACGTAGAAAGAAAATAACAAAAGCTGAGCAAGTAAACTGCGGTAGACTGTGATGTTATTTATTATCATGGCATTTCTGTCAGTGCGTCACTAATTTCATCAGTTTGTTTTCATGGCAGCAAAGTGGGGCTGATTTCGTCTATTGTTGGCGACAGTCACTCCAGAACATCATGTTACGTCACACACAGGCGCCGAAGACAACCAGCAGCCAAATTGAAATACAGTAAATGAAAAAAAAAAAAAAACAACAGACACGTGCACTGCGTGGTGATTGGTGAAATAAAAATAATATAGGACACATGTCATTGAGGTTTGTTACACTGAAAGCTACACAACGCTCTTTTATTTTTCATTTTTTTCTGTACTGTATTTGGTTGCTTGGCAGGTGGGTGTTCCCTGCATGTGACATAGAACCTGTACCGGGAAGTCCGTTCTTGACGGTGTTTGGCTTTTCGCCGACGACTCGGACGGACCGGGCCAAAGGACGATTATTGTATGAATAAGAGCGGAGGGATGACGACGGAAGGGTACCCAAAACCCGGACGGAGGACGGACCAGAAAAATAAGGTAAGGTGCCCATCTCTGCCATTGACTGTCCGCAGCCAGACTGGAAGCGGAGCTCTTTTGGTTTCAAATGATGAGCTACTTCACTTACTACTAACCACTAGTAATTGTGTGTATTTTTTTTTCTATTCAGCTTTCGATATATTGACGCAAGTGGCGCTACTGTACAATTGATGCAAATTGATGGTTAGTAGACAGGAAGAGGACAAAGTGTACAGTTTCTTGAGTTTAATCAATGCGTTGTATTTGCCACGGTAATGAGATGCACTGAATGCAGTGGGCACAATGGAGAAGAAAAAAAGCTGCATCCAGGACACAAACAAACCAACCATCTGTGACTGCGGTAGTTCATTTGTTTCCAATCCATGAGTGGTATACAAATTCTGTAAATCCTGCAAAACAGCTGAAATATTAGTAAAGTCGTCTACAAATTCATTTTCCACAGCCACATAGTCTAATCAAGCAGTACGTAGTACTAACAACTTTAAATCACGAAAAGTAACAGCAGATCACCTTGGAGCATCACATAGACTTGACAAGTATCGTGGTGTGAAAAAGTTTCTGTCGCCTTGACCATTTTCAAGATTTTCCTTTATAAATCATTGGTTGTTTGAATCGTCAATCTCAGTTCAATATATCATATAGCAGACAAACACAGTAATATTTGAGAAGTGAAATAAAGTCTATTCCTTAAACAAAAGTAGGCAGGTGGATAAATTTGGGCACCCCAACAGAAAAATGACATCAATATTTCGTAGATCTTCCTTTTGCAGAAATAACAGCCTCTAAACACTCCCGATAGCTTCCAATGAAGATCTGGATTCCGGTTGAAGGTGTTTTTAGGACAAGAAAATCTTTGTCTCACATGATGAATGAATGAATGAATGAAAAGAAGCAGACTGTGCAAATGTACAGAGTGCATTAATTCATAGCCTCTTCTTAATTTGTCAATTTATGCACATCATCAAGAAGAAAATAAATCAAACTTGGGTGATGTTTCGCATTCATTTTATTTTTCGTGTATAGGAGAACAGAATTGTTCCTATGACATGGCAACATATTTTATTTATTTATTTATTTATTTTTTACTTTTACAGCTTGTCTTGGTTGTGCTGTGTTTAATTATTCATCCCCACTTGTTTGTTGTATCATCAAGTCACGGCCACCTGGGTCCCATGGACTGGGCCCGGATGATGCCCTGCTGTAACTTGAATGTACGGTGTTTTGTGCGGGCCTCTGCGCTGAACGTCAGTGTGGCTAAAAAGAGCACACACATGGCCACCACCAGGATGATCTTCAACAGTCTGGACATATCGGTTGATCTCTAAGGACAATATATTAGGAACAGATCTCAGTACGATACGGTCCAGTACACCAGTGGACACAAGGATCACAAAAACAAACATTTAGTCAGGGATGAGAACGAGAAAAAAATCTACTCGTTGACCGGGGGCGGGGGGAAGGGGGGGGGGGGACTCAAACTTGGACGCTGCTAATGCCAAACACATAAGGCACATTAAATGAGGTAACCGGGCACAGTAGACATTTTGCGCTGAACGGATTTGCACTTAATTTGTCACTCGTCATTTCCGTCCGAAAAAATCAGAAATTTGCAGATTGTTGTCAAATTCTCATCCGTGATTATGTAAAGTTCTTGTGTGGAATGCAAGCAGCGGCTGATGTTTGCTTACCTTTTCGCTCCACAGATCGAAGCTGAAGCAGTTTGTTGGAATTGTCGGGAAAAGCAATCTGCTGTAAAACTGGCGGTAAACACTTAAATACTTCTTTCATGTTGATTTAAAACTCTTGTTTGGGAAGGGTCAACATTTTTCTTGTGATGATGAAGTGACTAATAATGTGTTTGATTAAGTAACTGGTTTAGAGCTCAAATTCCCCCCACCCCACCTCATTGTCTTGCAAAATGGCCGCTGTGACTAAACAATCCAAGAGAAATGGAGTGGAAAATTACCAGCAGGTCTGGAATGATTTTTATTACTTTGTATATATGAGGGAAATTTATGGGATTAAGTGACTGGAAGGTATTTTTTAAGATTAAAAGAGTTTACGCCTGAGAATGACAAGAATGCCTTAGCTGACTGCACATGTATGTTTCCTAAACACGTTCGAAGAGACTTGTGATAGTAACTAATGCTAGAAACAATAACGGCACACGAGTACAGCAGTGGATTCTGGCATTCGCATGACGTCGGAGGGGGCAACACGACCCAAAACATATGTATTTTTTTAAATGGCATCTGAAATGGTCACAGCTGCACAAGACTGTGTTAATATTTATGATGACGTTCTCCGGCCCTGCACACTCAAAGTATGGCAAGCGGAGTTGGACGATGTTGGAAGCCGTGGGCTGGGCTCGAATGCCCTGCGGTGCCCTGTATGGATGATTTTTTTTTTTGGGGCGGGTGGGGTAACGCTTAAATAACTCATCTCAGGTTGATGAAGCACAATATTTGGGAAAGGTGAGAATTTATTTTTCTGAAGATGATTAATTGACTATTGATGATGAGTTGACTATTAATGTGTTTGACTAAGTAACCGGTTGAGACATGTTGATCAGGCCTCAAATACAGGGTGTTCCAAAAGTCTTGGGGACATTTGAAGTCCCCATATCTCCTTAACTACGAATGGTAGTAAGATAAAAGTCGTGCCATTTTAAAGCAAATGACATGAAGATTTTCGTGAAGCTATTGATTTTTTAAATTTCTTTTCAGTCCCATTAATGGCGTTCACTCAACCAGAAAAGGCGTTTTGTGTGCTTGAATTTGCAAAAACGGAATCGGGGACTGTTGTTCAACGTGCATTTCGCTGAAAATTCGGAAAGGAGCCACAAGAGAGGAAGTCCATAGTGAGATGGCATGGTAAATTCATAACGGATGGGTGCTTATGCTTTAAGCTGAAGGCACGAATAACAGTAGCTGTTGCAAGCATTGACAATGCAATGCTGGGACATGTTTGGCAAGAATTTGACTCTCGGTTTGATGTGTGTCGTGTGACCAATGGTGCGCACATTGAACATCTTTGAACATTCCATGTGAAAATTGAGATGACAAGCTTTCTGAATTTACCAGATGCGTTTTTATATCCTTAATAGTTTACGAGATATTCAATGTCAAAATGTGCCCAAGACTTTTGGAACACCCTGTATTTTGTCTTTTCTTCCTGAAGATCAGCAAGTTGTGCAGAAGCTCGATAATGATAATTTTAATCACCTGCGCGGAAGGTGGGAAACATCTAAAACATGCAGGATAGTGGCCCTGAAGAACTGATTTGGACACCACCGCACGATTCACTCTCACACACACACACACACACACACACACTGATTTGGACACCACCCCACAATTCACTCACACACACACACACACACACACACACACACACACACACACACACACACACACACACACACACACACACACACACACACACACACGTCATTTCAGCTCCGAGTACATTGTGTGTGTAAAAGTTATATAGTGAACTACGTTTTTGCACAGCGTTTCAAATTCTTGTGCAAAGGAAAAGTCTTTGAACACTCCTGCTCTGAAATATCTTAAAACGGCAAAAAGAAAAATATATAATTTGGCAGACTTTTTTTTTTTTTTTGTCACACAAAGGGGATATTTGCAACTGAACATAATCAAATCAAAGTAAATTTGCTTGCTGAAACACATTAATATTCCAATAATCAACCAAGGAACAACAAATACTATTCACGTGACGTATTAAGTCAACATGAAAACACGAACTAAAGGGTTACCGTCATAGGTACAGCAAATTACTTCTCACTCCAACACCGCCGAACTGAATCAGCTTCCTCCTGTGGAGCAAAAAGGTGAGAATACGCTGACACCCAGTGCAGAGGTCATCTCGTACCAACTTTCTAAAACAGGACAAAGGCAACACCAGGACAACATACAGCCCCAACCCAGATCAAGATTTGGAAGTGACACTGGCGCACAGTTTGGAGACGGTGGCTCCGGCGACAGTGGTCACTTCAGTGGACGGTGGTGACTCCTGGGGTGGTGGTCAAAGGGCAGGCAAGTGGTGGCTTTGAGGCATTGGCCAAGGTCACGGTAGCCCTAAGGAAGGTCGTGGCTTCATGAGCACCTATTTAAAAATGAAATCACCGCAAACAGGCACCCAGGCCAAACAAGTCACCTGCCGGCCGTCATCCAGGCACAATCCAGGGCACGTGTCAAAGCAATACTAGGATGGCAGGGACTGCAACTGTTCTCTTCACCTGTAAATGAAAAATAAAATGAATATCACACATCAAATGAGCGTGTAGGGTTTTTTTAAAAGAGAAAATATATTTGAGAGTTATTGTAATTGTTGGTAATATGACTTCTGAGTTGTGGAGCCCCACAGGGATCGGTACTTGGCCCTCTCATGTTCATCATCGACATGCTTCCGCTTGGTGACATCATATATAAATATAACATTAGTTTTCACTGTTATGCTGATGATACCCAAGATTACACGCCGTTACAAATAACTAAGTAGCAGTAGTTGTGATCTCAAGGCCTACCTTTGTCAACCGGTTGCCAGATCAAAGACAATGTTTTCATAATCATCCTGACATCAAGATGTTCTTTTCTTTCTTGAAGGTGGATGATTTACTCCAACCGGTTGCTTGTTCAAACACAATACTGTATACACCTAATTGTCCCTGGAACAACACATTATTTTTCCAAAAATGGAATGTTAAGTCAACACGAGAAGAGGTATTTCAGGCTTACCGCACATGCATTCTCACTCCCAACACCAACGAGCTGCTTTAGCTTCAACCTGTGGAGCGAAAAGGTGAGTGAACATCCACACGAGAACTATACAATTTTTTTTTGTTCTCCGTTGTTGTCCATTGGTGTGCTGAGTCTTACTAATATTGTACCCTTACAGGTTCACCAACATGTCCCCACTGCAGAAGGTCACCCTGACGGTGGCCATGTGTGTGCTTATCTTGGCCACACTGGCGCCCAGCGCAGAGGCCCGCAGGCACACACGGGTCTCAAGTGTCCCCGAGTCGGCAAAGAAGGATCCAAATCCAGTCGAGATTAACAACTGGAGGCACACAGTTTTTGCGGGGCAGAAAGGTAAGAGGAGCATCATGCATCCATTGGATTCTACATGAGAACTGGGCTAAATGTTTATTACAGTGGTACCTCTACTTACGAACGTCTCTTCATACGAAATTTTCAAGTTACGAAATGTTTCAACAGGAAAATATTGCCTCTTGTTACGAAAGAAATTTCAAGATACGAAAGGTAAAAATACAGTGTGGGCTGGTACTTGAAGCTCCGAGTTTCCTGAATGCAACATACTTACAGCTGCTCTGCTATTGGCCATTACCGAGCATCATCCTGGCACCCCCTTGGCTAGGAGGGACTTCTACCAGATGTGTCTATGTGTGTTGATAGATAAATAGATTGTGTGTATGCAGCGTCTTCGTCATCCGCCCCTCGGGCCATGAGGTGTTCCAGTAGTTTTACGTAAATGTGAATTACCTTGAAAAAGTGTTCACCAGTCGGGCGATCGCTCACTATGCTGATGTTTGCCTGGGACATTTTCAAAGGATTGTTAAAAGCCGACAGAAGCGAACGTCCTCGGATCAGTTCTTTACAAAACGCCACGCAAAAACCACTTCTGAGAGAGAAGATGGACTAAAGATGAGGACGCAGTTAAAAGTGAAATGACCATCATTTTTATTCTTTACTCGATACTTTATTTTTTTACATTATGCACAACTCTCATTTATTGTTGAATAATCTAATTGTAACATATATTTGCTCCATATTTTGATGCATTTTTATTCTTTAGGAAACATTGATGTCTGAATTTTGGGAGGGCTTGGAACGAATTAGGGCATTTACATGGGAAACTCGTCGACTTACAAAACTTTCTCGTGAAGAAATTTCTTCTAGAACCAATATATTGCTCTTTACAGGTGAATCAATATGTCAAGACTGCTGAAGGTCACCCTGACGGTGGCCATGTGTGTGTTCTTCTTAGCCACACTGAGGATCAGTCCTGAGCCACCACGTGGACGCCCCGGCGCCATCCCATCCAGGCCCAGTACAGGACATAATCGAAGCAATACGGAGGCCCAGAACTCACAGGCAAAGAAACAAATGCGGATGAATGACGAAATACAGCACCTCCAAGACGGCAGGTAATAATAGTAAAAATAAAATATCTTGTAATGTAATTGCAAGAATTCTATAGTCACACATGAAGAGTAGCTGGGATTGGACTACAGCGCGCCTGCGACCCTCGTGAGGATAAGAACATCAGATAATGGATCGTGACAGAATAAAAGGGGTTATAAAATATGAAACAAGTTTGAGGTCTTTTTTTTTTTTTTTCCAGAAAAAATTGCAGTGCAACATTAAGAATATTACCCGAGCCAGATGTGTTGACTCCTCTAGACTGTACTTTTGTTGCCCCTCCCCAGGTGCTGCAACTTTGCCAAGGGAGTTGGGACACCGTGAGAAGCATCAACGGAACCAAACACATTTGTTCAGCTTCCAAAACAAGTGCTCATGTTGACTTAACAGGTTACCGGTAACCATGTTAGTGAAAGTGACTGCGTCTCAATTGGACAAATCAACGATGAAAGTAATTGTATTTAAAAAAAAAAAAAAACTAAACTATAAAATAAATGTAATAATTCACCTGTTGACGAATAAGAGTGAAGTTCATGTTCCAATTGTTTCTATTGCTGTATTTTAAATGATACCGTTATAAATAAATCCATTATCAAAACAGCAATTCGAAGAGCAGTCGGATGCTTTGCTCTTACCCATTTATGTATTTATTTATTTATTTTGCTGCATGTTTTGAGTCGTTATCCTGTAGCATGAATCATCCATTATAGTATTTTGTGTTTATGTGTTTTGTGAGCATGTCATAACCAGAGGCGGGTAGTAGCGCGCTACATTTACTTTGGTACATTTACTTTTTATAAGTGTACCTATGACATGCAGGATAATGGCCCTCAAGAAGTGGATTTGGACACCACTCCACGATTCAATCTCACACACACGGACGTCATTTCAGCTATATACAAAGTGGATGGTTTGAGTACAAGTTATATGGTATAGTGAACTATGTTTTGGCACGGCGTTTCAAATTCTTGTGCAAGGGAACAGCCTTTGGATACTTCTGCTCGGAAATATCTTTAAACAGCATAAAGAAAAAAAAAATTAACTTTGGAAAACTTTTATTAGTGATACAAAGGGGAAATTTGCAGCCCAACATAACCACACCACAGTCAGGTGCTTGCTCAAACACATTACTATTCTAAGTATCAACCTGAGAACAATAAATATTTTTCACAAACAATGTTAAGTCAACATTAAAAGGGGTATTTAAGTGTTACCATCACTGGTACAGCAGATTACTTCTCACTCCAACATCAACGAGCTGAGCAAAAAGGTGAGTGGAACATCATACATTAACTGGCTTCCACGCAAGAATTGTACTAAACGTTTAATATTGTGATCTTTGTTGTGTCCAGTGGTGTCCTTTATTATACTGAAATTTGTTCCTACTATTTTGCCCACAGAGGTTAACCAGCATGTCCAGACTGCTGAAAGTCACGCTGATGGTGGCCATGTGTGTGCTCATCTTAGCCACGCTGACGGCCAGTGCAGAGGCCATCTGGCAGCAACTTTCAAAGACAGCACACGGGCAACACCAGGACATCATCCAGGCCCAGGGCAGAACAAGATTTGGAAGAGAAACTGTCGCACAGTTTGGGGGGGGGTGGTTTTAGTGGTGGACTTGGGGGCATTGGCCAAAGAGAAAGTGGCCGCAATCGATGCGGTAGCCCGAGGGGATGTGGTGGATTTGGTGGCTTTGGATGCGATGGCGGTTTCGGGGGGTAGTCAACACAGAGGCAGTGGGTCCGCAGGCCTGCACATTGCGGGGGATTCATAGAATGTTCACCGGCAAAGGCTGTACACCTCCCACCAATTAATTTTTGTATGAAAAATAAATAAATGAATGAAATCATCACAAACAGGCACCCAGGTCAAACAAGCCATCTGCCGGCCGTCATCCAGGCACAATCCAGGGCACGTGTCAAAGCAATACCAGGATGGCAGATGCTGCAACTCTTCTATTGTCCTCTATATGAAAAATTAAACTAATATCAAGCATTAAATCAGTGTACAGTTGTTTTGTTTTTTGGAGCTACTGCAGTTCAACAGCCATACACACATTCAGTACAAAAGTGTAACGGTCACTGATATAGCCCTCAATGGTCAGCCTACTCCATATTTGGCGTATCAGGTCTCATGGTATTGTCCTGTTGTATCAGTGCAGCCCAACTTTTACTTAATCTCCCTCGCACAGGAACAGCAGCAATTCCTGGCATGCAAATTATGTGCGTTCACGCCGGGTGGCATGGGGATGCAACACGATGCAAACTATTTGTCTTTTAAATGGCAACGTGAAATGATTTTCTGTTATGTAATGACATGGCATATCTGTAAAATACGTGGAAAGAAAATAACAAAAGCCGAACAAGCAAACTGTGGTAGACTGTGATGTTATTTATTATCATGGCATTTCTGTCAGTGCGTCACTGTTTCCGTCAGTATTCCATGACAGCAAAGTGGGTCTGAATTCGTCTATTGTTGGCGACAGTCACTCCAGAACATCATGTTACGTCACACACAGGCGCCGAAGACAACCAGCAGCCAAATTAAGAAAAAAAATGAAATTAAAACAACAGACACACGCACAGCGTGGTGATTGGTGAAATAAAAGTAATATAGGACACATGTCATTGAGGTTTGTGAGACTGAAAGCTACACAACACTGTTTTAATTTTCATTTTTTTTTCTGTATTTGGCTGCTTGGCAGGTGGGTGTTACCTGCATGTGACGTAGTACCAGTAAGTCCGTTCTTGACGGTGTTTGGCTTTTCGCCGACGACTCGGACGGACCGGGCCAAAGGACGATTATTGTATGAATAAGAGCGGAGGGATGACGACGGAAGGGTACCCAAAACCCGGACGGAAGACGGACCAGAAAACTAAGGTAAGGTGCCCATCTCTGCCATTGACTGCCCGCAGCCAGACTGGAACCGGAGCTCTTTTGGTTTCAAATGATGAGCTACTTCACTTACTACTAACCACGAGTAATTGTGTGTATTTTCTCCCCCATTCAGCTTTGGATACATTGGCGCAAGTGATACTATTGTACAAGTGATGCAAATCGATGGTAAGTAGACAGAAAGAGGACAAAGTGTACAGTTTCTTGAGTTTAATCAATGCGTTGTATTTGCCACGGTAATGAGATGCACTGAATGCAGTGGGCACAATGGAGAAGGAAAAAAAAGCTGCATCCAGGACACAAACAAACCATCTGTGACTGGTAGTTCATTTGTTTCCAAATCCACGAGTGGTAAAGACATGATGTAAATCCTGCAAAACAGCTGAAATATTCGTAAAGTCGTCTACAAATTCATTTTCCATCGCCACATAGTCTAATCAAGCAGTTCAGAGTATAAACAAGTTTAAATCACGAAAAGTAACAGCAGATCACCTTGGAGCATTACATCAACTTGACAAGTGCAGTGGTATGAAAAAGTTTGGGACGCCCTAATCATTTTCAAGATTTGTTCCTCTGTTCCTCTGCCTGAATGCCTTGGTAGAATTTGAGCAGCGTTTAGGGTCGTTGTCTGGTTGAAGTATCCAGCCTTGGCGCAACTTCAACTTTGTCACTGATTCTTGAACATTGCTGGAAATTGCCGATACGTGACTGGAATCCGTGCAACCTTCAACTTGAACAAGATCGCCAGTACCTGCACTTGGCCACACAGCCCCACAGCATGATGGAACCACCACCAAATTTTACTGTGGGTGGAAAATCTTGAAAACGATCAAGGGTGCCCAAACTTTTTTTATACCACTGCATCTCTTAGCCACCCCCCCCCCAAAAAAAGCAACAACTTCTTGAGTCCACATCCACTCAGAATGACAGAGATAACAAATTTGCATTTCTAGCATTTTCAGAATCCGTTTTTTGCAGGAATGGGTAATTTTTTTTTTTTCCCCGATCGGGAACAATTTGTGCATTATACAGTAAATACATTTTGATCGTTTTCATTCCCCAGTGGGCGATGCTATTTGGTTTAGCATTATATAGTCATGGCAATTTGTGAGTTAGATGATTTTGAGTTTTGGAGTTCCTCTGAGGGTCAAAAGTTTTGACTTGCCTGCCAGGGCCAATCAAATGCTCTCGTGCAAAGCGTAGGATTGCGCACCCTTGCGTCGAAGAAAGATCCAAATGACTACAATTCGTAAAATGATAATGCATTTAATGTAGGGCATCTAGAGAAAAAAAAAACAAACGATCCAGTACTGATATGAACAAAGGGAGCAGGGGTGACTAAATCTCACAAAATACAGAATTACCTAATACAGATGACTATTTTGCGTAACATTAAGGGTCCTTTGTATGAGAGGGGCAACGCATTTGGGACAACGTGATTAAACTCGCATGTTTATTTGAAAGCACAAAAAAAAAAAGAAAAAAGTTAATATTACTTTGGAGTTTAAAGATCTCCTATAAATAGAATTTATTTCTGGATAACAGAGTATATTCTCTTCAGCTTCAGGAAACTCAAGTGTCTCCGTGTTAAAACAATACTTTCTTTACACTTCAGTATATTCAAATAAAATAAGGCAGCTTACATATTGCCGCAGTCTTGTCTGTGTGAAAGGAGTGAACTCTCTTTTTCTCTCTATAAGCACTCGTTTTTGAGAACCAGGGCAGCACGTGCCGTGGAACCTGTTCCGGTCAACTGATGGACCCTCCAGGTCAAGACATGGCCAACATGGTCCAGTTTGTGGAGAAAATGATGGGAGGTGGACGGGTTCAGTATCGCGGTGTTTTGTCACACGTTGAACAGGCGCAACCGGCGGGAGGGGAGGGAAAAAAAAATGCTAACGATGGGAGCTTTGATCATTTCATGAGTTTGCATAGCAAACTGTACATAGCTAGTGCTGCCACAATGTAAAGCCACAAATGACAATATACACATTTACAAATTTACAAAAGGAGGAATCTGTGCGAAACAAAAAGGAGTCACCGTTGAGGCAGTCGCCTGGCTGCGCCATGCCAAGTCTGGAGATGGAAATGGGAATAGAGAGCGTTTTGGAGCGCAGAAGTCTGCGTTCCAGAGCACCGTCGCGTCACCGACAGTTAACATCTTCAGAGACCCTCTTTGCTTGAATTGGCGCAAGAGAGATGTAAACAGTTTGATAGCTCGTCAATAGTGCGTGGGTGTCCTTGTTAGGGGCTTCTGGGATGCCTAAATTCATCTCCCCTTTTGAATCCAGACGCTCGCACGCCTCTTTACACACCGTTGGCACTGATCTTGCTCTTCTGGGACACTTCAGTTGCTGCTTTAGCCTGCCAGAGAAACGAGAAAAAGTTTTTTTTTTTTGTAGATTTGTCACGGCAGAGTTATTAGATACAGCACTGGTTTTAGATAACATATTTTGTGGCTGTTCATGGATATACAGAAAAAGTAATGGAAACATTCTCTTGAATTGACATTTAAAATGCCATTACACTTTCCCAAAATAAATTGGGAAGACAAACTAATGGATATGTGGATGACGTACTTAACTCACTTAATTATCTACAGTACAGCTGTAATGTTTTTTGATAGCGTTAGGAAAGATTTAGAGACTGTGGAGATAAACAAAGTAACTTAAACTTTAGCGTGAGTGTGGGTGATGGCGACAGCTCTATAAATAGCGGCTATTTAGAGATCACTGATCAAAGTTTCTATTCAGGAATTTTCATGGGCGCTTGTGCTTTTGTTAGACCGGTAGGCTGAACGTTTCGGCTCGACACCAACCTCAAAATTCTACATTGGTCGTTTTAGTTTTGCTTCATTTTTAATGAAGAGATACGACTCATCCAAAATAACAAATGTGGTTTAAAGAGGTTAGGATGTTATTTGTGAAAGACCAAAGCCAGGAAAGGCTAATCGGATGAGAAAACGCAGTCTGCTAATCCTTGCTTCATCGCTTTGTCTTCCATCCGAATCGTGCTCACACATTGCAGTAAAAGAGATTTTAAGAACCAAAATGACGCCTTGTTAAAGATGCCAAAGGAGAGTAAGCGAGTTTGCATCCGTTTAAGGTGCCTGGTCAATTCACTCACTGCTCTCACGTGTTCTCAAATTGTACACCAACAATTTTTTTATTTGTATAACTCATTAGTAAGCAGTACCACATTTTTCTGCTCACCTGGAGGACTTCAGCGGGAGTTAAAGGTTTGTCTGAGATGATGGGAGCCTTGTTCCTTATCTCCTCTGCCTGCAACACAAAGATGATAAATGGTTCCACTTTTCAGTAAGACTAAGCATCTAAGAATTGGTTCTGAATACATTTAACAATACTAGAAATAATAGATATAAGTAATAGACTTGATAAACTGATGAGAGTAATTTCAATGGGAAGATTGAAGTCATGCCCGCGTATTTTAACAGGATGTGTCTTGAACTTTACTTTAAGGCTTACCGTATTTTCCGCACTATAAGGCGCACCAAAAAGCATTCCATTTTCTCAAAAGCCGACAGAACGCCTTATCATCCAATGCGCCTTATATGTGGATCAATATTCTGATTTCTTGGACGCAGTATTTAAAAATTTCTGTAAAGCGCTTTGTTACAGCTGCAGTGGTTGTGAAAGCTCTATATAAATAAAGCTGTCTTGTATGATATTACCTGTTGCATAGCTCCATCTAGTGGATGCATAACGCAACTGCAGCCACTATTGTAGCTTCTATTCTATGTGCCTTATAATGCGGCGCGTCCTATATATGAAAACAGTTTTAAAGTAGGCCATTCATTAAATGTGCGCCTTATACTCCGAAGCGCCTTATAGTGTGGAAAATACGGTACTTTTGGTAACTGGAGAACAAGTTTTCCTGTCTTTGAGAAAGCAGAACATTTTGAGGCAACTCAAAACAGGATCAGGCTGGGAAAGGTCATGTAATGGTAGCAACAATGATTCCAAAATGAACTCAATAGCGTTTGCATAGGAACTGATTTGAACCGCCCTCCATCCAGTTGACCTTATCTAATTTTGTCTTGTGTTGTAGGAAAGTACGGACCGGCCTGTCTTTGATGATGAGCGCAGGGTCCGACAGCCGGTCTGAGCTGACCAAGGGCACATTTGGCTGTTTCGTACTGTATTGTATTCCCTTTAGCGAAGCCTCTGTTAGTGGAACCAAAGCGCAACTCCAGCCACTATTGTAGCTTCTATTCTATGTGCCTTATAATGCGGCGCGTCCTATATATGAAAACAGTTTTAAAGTAGGCCATTCATTAAATGTGCGCCTTATACTCCGAAGCGCCTTATAGTGTGGAAAATACGGTACTTTTGGTAACTGGAGAACAAGTTTTCCTGTCTTTGAGAAAGCAGAACATTTTGAGGCAACTCAAAACAGGATCAGGCTGGGAAAGGTCATGTAATGGTAGCAACAATGATTCCAAAATGAACTCAATAGCGTTTGCATAGGAACTGATTTGAACCGCCCTCCATCCAGTTGACCTTATCTAATTTTGTCTTGTGTTGTAGGAAAGTACGGACCGGCCTGTCTTTGATGATGAGCGCAGGGTCCGACAGCCGGTCTGAGCTGACCAAGGTCCCATTTGCGCCGTTCTCCGCCGGAGTGGTTTTCTGTGAAAATAGCAGCCAGGAAATTCATTTCATCTCCAAGCCGTGGTGAATTTTGACACTAAGCATCGGTGCCGTAGAATCCCAAACACCGCGTGACACCGTTTTGCTTGCGATTTGACATTTTGGAACCCAAACTAGTTGCAGAAGATCGGCAACTCATGAAAACTTTGTGACCCGACTGAATAGTTTAGTTACGTTCGGCGGCGTCACGAGGTGTGCAGCCGGGCTTAACACTGTAGCTCGAACCTCAAGTTTGGGCACAGGCGGGATGACCGGGGCCTTGGGTTTGAGGTCAGTCAGGTACATGGCTCTGGAGAGCAGCAGCAGGGATGGAGGAACGTTCTCATTCAGGTGGAGGTCCAGCCACTGGATTTAGGGAGACAGGTATTAACAGTCTGGTTAATGAACAACCTCATCTAGGCATCTACACATGCGCTGGGGTCTCGATTCCTAAGGGCCTTAACTCCGACAAAATCTGGAGCTGACCAACATTTGCGGGGACCATTATGCCTTTTCGTGACACTTTCTGAGCAAAAGAAAATGAGAAAAGTACAAGAATCTCCATAGGAGGTTACAATAGAAAGAAAAATTCTGGTGGTATGCTACTTTCGATTTGAATCCGTTTCTGATTGTTTACCTGTTGCAGTTGCAGACGGAGCTGATCTGTTGTAAGACCGAGAGATCTCATTCCACGGCTGCGACAAGCCGCCTGAAGCTCTGACACACTCATTGCTGATACACCCTCTGCTGCAATCATCTGCACAAAAACAAACAATTTAAATATCTTTCAGACATGAGAAAGGTGAGCAACATGCCCAACATCGGAACCCTGATTTACTTTTTTCAATGTTATACACCCCGTTGGACATTTTGTATAAATTGGTTTGCCGTGGCATCGAACAAAGCAATCGACTGCATAGATAGTTGTTGAGTATTAGTTACACAAGGCTTCCTGTCATTCATCCGCTCACCTCGTCGTCTGACTTGATGGTCCTTAGTTGCAACATCAGCTGGAATCGCAACAAGTTGTTGGTGCCGATGGGCTGCAGCTCCAGCAGTTTGCACAGGGCCACCAGCTGGGGGCGCTCCAGGTGCTCCAGCGTCAGCTCGTCCTCAAACAGCTTTGAAAAGCGGACGATGTCCTTGGTGGTGGGCTGCTCGCCGGTGCCCCGGACCTGACACGGGACACATGGATGTTCACGTGAAATGAGATGGACCAGCAGATTCCGACCTGGTGGGTGTTTACTGGTCAGTGGATGTTAAACAGCACTCTGGCTCCAATTGTTTTGGAAGTACTGTTACAATCAATGCAAACACTATATGGCTTCACATACAAACTAATGAAGGTGACTTGAAACTCATACGCGAGAACAGTGAAGTGAACTAACAAATGATAACGGCAAGTCTTTTCTCGACGATGTACCTGCTGAACATAGCTGGAGAAGCGTTGAGTCTCATCTTCGCTCTGAGCCGTGGCCTTGTTCCTTCGAGCCATCTCAGCAATGGTCTCTTGGAGGAACTTGGCAAGTTCCAGCTTCGCGGCCAGGCCCTTCTTCTGCTTCTCCTCCTGCACGAGAGGAGAAGGTGGAGATATTCGCAGATTTTAGTTTGTTTTTGACTAACTAAACATAGTGAGCATCATCCACTTCGATACGCTTGGTGGTATCTTATAGCAGTTTCAGTTCGCTTATGGTGATATGTGACACCATCATGGTTCATTACCAAAACACACCACCTGTAGAGCAGATATGGCATCTGAATATTAATAGCGGAGCTTCAATAGAAATTCCGGTGATAAGTAATCTACGCCACTGGACTCAAAAGTATTCAAGGATTTCCTGGATCACTGCACATTCGTCATCGTGCACATTGTGCACATTAGGGAGGAATTTGCTTCCTGTCGAAATTCTATTTGAACATGTTTATTAACAGATTCACTTTTTGAACTATAGAATTAAATTAAAACCTCATTTATTTATATGCACCTGTACAGAGGCCCCCAACCATTACATCAGGAAACAGTAATTCAGACACAGTTTACGCCATCATCCTAAAAGTCAAGGCCACTTTAAAACACTACTCTCAGCATCTCTGTTTTGAAACTTTGAAAGGATCACTTATGACATAATAAATAGCAGGCCGTGTCCTCTGAGGTCAGGACAGCTGCATAGCTAAGTCACTGAGGCACGCTCAGTCATAATCATAGGGGTGATGCTATGGACAAGAGATTAAAAATAAATGTGTGTACAACAACGCGCCAATGGCTTCTAAAATAAACGCAGTCAGCTGGCTCTGAGGCCAGACATACTTGCACCTTATCTGTATCTTACGTTACATAATCAGCAGTAAACGGTTGCCGAGGCCGTATGCGTGTGTGTGTGTACATGTCAACATGCCTTTTTGGACTCTGTCTCGAAGGTGGAGGGCAACATGTCTGGGAAGAGCTTGAGGAAGACAGGAAGGAGGAACTCCATGAAGGGGACGATGATGAACACCATGAAGGGTACCAGACGGAAGAGGTCAGCGCATGTTCTCATCAGCTGTGAACACACACAACAAACACCAATGGCACTTTTTCTTGCAGCACCCACATCTTGCTATGCAATAGTAGGCAAGTTTTGTGAAGTGCGATGAACCCTGCTGAGCTTTTTCCGTTACGCCCAAGAAATTGTGATTTCAGATAAACTGTACTGAAATAGTATTCAACTTTAGACAATGATGTCCGGCAGTGTATTTTCTGCTTTGTTGTTTGATGTGGAGCAGGTGTTCACATTTGGATAAATCAATCAAAAACCTCTCTCACCCTTCTCCTTTCCCTGCGTGTGAGGATCTGTCCGTGCAGCAGGCTCCACACCATCCTGCCTGCAACCGTGGTGTCAATACCGAGCAATCGGAAGCCATTATAGTAATGTTTCAGCTCGTCGACAATCCTCAGATACAGAGCCTTCTTCACCAAGGACTTTTCCTGTGCCGTGGGCAGAGGCGAGACAGCAGCGGGCGCTACAGGTGGTGGAGGTGGCGTTTGTGGTTGGGCTACAACAGCTGCAGGGTCCTTCTTCTCGCCCAACTCCAAATTCTGAGTAGGGGCTGAGGTTTTCGTCTCCTCATTTTTAATGTCCTGGCGCCAAACGACGGAACTGTGCAGAGCTCGGGCGAGTAGGGCGGAGCTTTGGCTGCAGCCCAGATTGCGGTCTCTGTAACAGTGAGGGTGGCCGTAGCGGGAGTGCCTCAGTGGGTTTGTCGATGAGGAGATGTTGCGTGGAGGTTCTAGGTGGAGGTAGGCTCTGGATGACAAAGAGGAGCAACTGTGCCGCTGGGATATCAGATACGATCCCCTGTGTGGACACCAAGAAAACTGAGCAGGTACGATGCAAACAGTGGAACCTTCAAAATTGTTATCATTTGGAGTTCAAACAAAGACAAACAAGACATTGGAAAATTACTTCTTGGTACACAAGCAGAGTACTGAACTTTTCAACTCTGTCTTATGTGTCAAGTACTAACGGGTTCATGGAAAAATGCCAAAACCTGTAGGGTGCAGCAGCTCAAAATTCATGTTCCATAATGACAGCAGATTATTCAAATGCTTTGCCACGTTCTTCAACAATCGCTGGATTTAAACTTTTCACACTCCCATGATCGACAAAGTGGGAAGTGCATTTACTTGTTGGCAAATTGATGGATTTGCAGACCAAATTCTTGAATTAATAGAAACTGTTAAATAATGGTGTTGTCTACATTAAAACATAAATACACATACATATTCATATACAGAAATATAAAGATAATAATCTCAGAAATAGATACATAGAGATATAGGGACAATCATTTTACTTCTATGTAATTAGGCTGTAACACTTACGTAACATCTTCCTACACGCATCTCTTGTACTTAAATGATTAACTTCAGAGAGTGGGCAGCTTTCGACAGAAAATTTTCACCTTTGACTTGTACCGGTACATATTTATTTCAAACTAATAATCACGACGGAAATACTTGAAACTATAACATGCAGCAACTCATAACGAATGAATTGAACATAAAAATCAGCGAAATACAATTACAATTCAAATCTGTGAATGATTTCGGATAAGAGGGAAATATGTCGACTGTTAGCACAGGAGCTGCAACAAGCGTGTTCCTCCGACGTTTCTTCCCTTGTAAACAACGTGGAGGTAGTATGGCACTTTGTTTTTTTTTTTTTGGTTTCGCAATTTATTTGTGGTGAACCTCTTATTATTATTCTGTGACAGATAATGTAAAAAAATGATGGCGTGACGATTTTATCTTGTAACACACTACGGTGTAGATATATATCTGGGGATTATAATGATTATTCTAAACGAACAAAATTAAAGCTCTTACCTGGATCGTGTAACAGCAAAAAGCACCTGGTGGCTGAAAACTGCCATTGCATGGGTAGATCACTTTGGAGGCAGGAACATGAGAGAGAGAGCAAGCTTAGATCCAATTAGAATTTCCTGTTATCGAAGACACAATCATTTTACTTCTATGTAATTAGGCTGTAACACTTACGTAACATCTTCCTACACGCATCTCTTGTACTTAAATGATTAACTTCAGAGAGTGGGCAGCTTTCGACAGAAAATTTTCACCTTTGACTTGTACCGGTACATATTTATTTCAAACTAATAATCACGACGGAAATACTTGAAACTATAACATGCAGCAACTCATAACGAATGAATTGAACATAAAAATCAGCGAAATACAATTACAATTCAAATCTGTGAATGATTTCGGATAAGAGGGAAATATGTCGACTGTTAGCACAGGAGCTGCAACAAGCGTGTTCCTCCGACGTTTCTTCCCTTGTAAACAACGTGGAGGTAGTATGGCACTTTTTTTTTTTTTTTTGGTTTCGCAATTTATTTGTGGTGAACCTCTTATTATTATTCTGTGACAGATAATGTAAAAAAATGATGGCGTGACGATTTTATCTTGTAACACACTACGGTGTAGATATATATCTGGGGATTATAATGATTATTCTAAACGAACAAAATTAAAGCTCTTACCTGGATCGTGTAACAGCAAAAAGCACCTGGTGGCTGAAAACTGCCATTGCATGGGTAGATCACTTTGGAGGCAGGAACATGAGAGAGAGAGCAAGCTTAGATCCAATTAGAATTTCCTGTTATCGAAGACCTTAATTATTAGTAAAGCACGTGTATTTCGCACACGGCGGATTGTCAAGGGAATTTCTTGGTCGGCAAGCACGACTCGACATTATGACAAATGTGAGAAGCATGACATTAGAAACAGTGGGCTTGGATGAGTTTGAATCAGCTTTAAAATGCGCATTTTAGGTTACAACAATTGTATAGCCACTAGTTTAAAATACACGTATCATTTCAGACTAGTTCACTCTTTATTAAGTAAGTCTTTGATGCCCCGACGTACCACGGACTCCACGCTCAGGTCAACAAACAGCACTCGCAATGTTTTGGTTATTTTCCACTCACGTCACTTCAGACGTTAAACTGGTGTCTCGACTAGATCGAGTAGAAGTGTAAACCACAAGGAAAAACGCCTTCGAGGACTCAGTCTACTTTAAACGCATACAGTTCGAAGTCATGTTATATCCATCTGACACTTGCAACTATCAGTTTCTAGTCTTAGCCGGTTAGCTTGTCACCGTAGCTAGCTAGCGAGTGAAATGGCGAGCCCACTAACCTCCAACGTCAATGACCCAACTGTCGCTGCTGACAATGTGTTTAAAGGCTTGATCGGTGCGACCTGAGAAATACGATCCATCCTCAACAAGCGGCCATTGTAAACAAGAACGACGATGTCAGAGGACCCGATGGTGATAAATCCATTGGCGGTGGCAGAAGCAGATTCTAGGAGTCGTCGTATCTCCTCCTCCACGGAAGCAGCAGACGCATGCTAAGCTGCTGCGCTGAAACAGCTCCTACTGCGCATGCGTGGATTTTCCCCCCGACTCTAACTGATAATACACACATTGCTCATTTGCCTCACATCATTAAGTGATAAGAGTTCAGAAGGTAGTTTACTCTACGACTGTACCTTGCCTTTAGCCTCTTTTTACGTTCGTCGCCGACCCCGCTACATGAGGAGGGAGCGAGATTTAAATGTTTTCTCTTTAGCTGTCACAACAGTTCCTGCATGTGTGTATTGTGATTGGTGTGACAGAAACAAGGGACTTGTCGCATCCAATTGCAAGGCACATAAAGACAAACAATAATTGATATTTACACGCAGGGTCAATTTCAAGTCTTAAATTAACCTCGCGTGCATATTTTTTTTGTGTGGGAAGAAGCAGGGCACGAGGAATACCTATCTGGAGAAAAGCTACACCCGCACTGGTAGAACATGCAAAATCCACACAGGAAGACCAGAGTTAAGATTCAAAAGCCGAACCTCGGTAATGTGATGCAGAGTTGCAGACGTGCAAACCACTCATCCGCACTTTGTAATATTTTTTATAACTAAGAGACTATGCAAACCTCGTGTCTCGGGAGGGAACATATGTGCCCAGAACATCTAATTTTCACTTACGCGGTATTATTTATGTTTGATTGATTCTAGACTTTTAAATTGCCCTTCTGTGTTTATGTTGTTAGTCCGTATGACCCCTGCGATTGGCTGTTGATCAGTCCAGGGTGTACACCGCCACTGCTCACCTGCGACACGAGCAGTAGAAAATTTGGATGGAACAGAAGGCATAATTAACCCATATCCTATCGACTTTGAGTGACATTATAATAATGTGAAATGTGCTCGATAAAGATTGGGAAACATTGCTGTGACGCATGTGCCATTTGTATTATTCCTTCTTTTGCACCGAACATATTTCCTCTTTCACTTCAATGTAGGCGTGACAATGACTTGAAGTGTGGCAGCTACATTGATTAAATTAACAAGTAAACTACACGTCCTGATGTGCCGCTTGCTGCTGGTCCTTGCAGATTTAACGCTTTGACCGTATAGAAACGCGTTCGTGTAGTTTAAGGTGAAATCAGAAGAGTGCACCGTATCAAAAGCCTCTTGTTTTTAGTAGGGTGTCATTAAAATCTCCAGTTCCTCCGCTGAAGAAGAGCCCAGCTTTGGGATTGGGTAGCGAGCAGATAGCGTAACATCCCCCTCCTCCTCTCTGTTGAGAATTGCGTTAAAACGAAAAAGGATAGGCCTGCGTTTTATCAATATAACAGAACACATTTGTTTTTTTTAATTTTTATTTTCCTTACTTCTTAATAAAACGAGGACGCGTTGCTGGCTGGTGTATGTGTTTAGAATGGGACACGCTGAAGGTACTGACATTTTATTTGCCTGCATTTCGCGACTCTCCGTCAAAAAAAAAAATCCTGCTTCTCATAAGCCATCTCCCCTCTTCTTTTTGTGCATGTTTTTGTTTTAGCGCCACTACCGATGCATGCTCTCGTCCATCCGTCGCCGGTGCAAGCCTTTTGCAGTGGCTGCTCGCTTCTTTTTCAAGCACATTCTCCCCAAAGCGCCAGTGATGGAGGAATATTCACGCCAGACAGGCAGCCATATTGGCAATGTACCGTTAGCGTAGCTAGAGTTAGCCTTCCCCTCTTTTCATCTTACTCAGATTGCCGTGTGCTCTAACGTGCGCTTTCCGTGCATTAAACGCGCGCGCTAATACATTAAATGCGTCAACACGGTCTGGTGTGTGTATTTTAAATGGCCCCAAAGCTCAGAAAATAGCCCAAGACGATCATTTTGTAGCTATGTAGCTTTGAAGCTAACATCCCACAAGGCTATAAGATCATCCAGTGAGACAATTGTCTGCGCAGATGTTTTCCCCCCCGATTTCAGTCACACACGTGTAACCAAGCTTTGCTGATTTACTCAGTATATATAATTAAAAATGACCCCTTTACGTGCTTTTCGTGTTTTTGTGACCGCTGCACGGCACCACACGGATGTTTACATCACCATTATGCACCTTCGTTCACACGTTCAACCACAGTCAGCCTCCTCACTCCTCTCGGCACTTAAAACGCAATAAAAGTGTCAACAAACTGGTGTGAAAAAGATACCGGACATTGCTCTTTGTTTTGTTCGGAGATAACAGACCGCCGTGTGTTTGTGTTGGCCCCCTAAACACACCATGGGAAGCCTAGAAGTGACCAGAACCCCCCAACAGCAAGTAATAGAAGCTAATTGGGTTTGTTTTGATGACGAGTTCCGTTAAAATTAACATGTTACCGTGTCATTATCTGAAAGTGGCACTTTCTTAAGATGTGGGGGCGAATTTATTGAGACATATTCAGAAGATGTTTATAATCGTAGTTCATCATTTCTGGCTGTAATGTTTTAGCTGCTAGTCATTAAACTGTTGTGGAAAGATATAGAGAGTATGTTTGTCATTTTCATTTCAAGTATTTTTAGAGACCTATTGGGCATGACGTTTAGGTGTGTTTAGAGGGTGCAACTGTGCATCACTAGTGCACGTGAATTATTCAACTGTACAGGTGGGTGCTACTTTATTGTGGATCTTGATGCACACTTTACTAAAACATTGTCTCTCTCTCTCTCTCTCTCTCTCTCTCTCTCTCTCTCTCTCTCTCTGTATAAAACAAGCATTTACACATACAGTGGAGAAAGATAAAAATATGAAATAAAGAAAACAATAAAAATCATCATCAGTTTAACCATTTCAGCATTTTACTTTTAGCTCAGTATTTCTGTAAAGTGCCTTTGGTGTCCTCCCCGGACGAATTATTCGAAGTGGCCAATTTTTTGCACACGTACAAGTGCAGAAAGTCTCTTAAAATATGTCTCCTTCATTTTAATCAATTTTTCCCCTTGTGTGTATGTGATTTTGGCATGTCCCGAATATCCCATCTACAGCATGTGTAATAAATGGTAAAATTATTTTTTCGCATGGTTTTATTCTTCACAATTTAATCAACCAAGTCATTTTGATCATGTATTTTCTATTTTCATAATCATGTTTACCACTTTTCACGTGTCCCTGAAATTGCTGTCCATGGTTTTTATAGTGATGTTAAAGCAGATGTTTTTAAGAACATTACAGCATTTTGTCTTTTTTAATGGAGAATGAAACAGTGGATGGTTGCAGAATAAACATTTACACTTCACTTAGGTTTCATCATATTATGCTGGACGTTGTAATTTAACATGTCCACATTGTCATAGTGAAATATCAATTGATTTATAAAAAACTTTTAGAAATTGTTTTGCTAGTTGAATCTTGTGGCGAAGTAAGGGTCCACTATGACTTCATCAAATGCTAACTCTCGCCAAAAATGTTCACCCTGTCGGCAGCGCTGCTGTCTGCATATGCGTTCTCTGCTTCAAATAAATTTATGAATAAATATGAGTGTGCTTGACCAATCTGCATCTCAAACAGTATTCAACAACATTTACATTACAATTAAACGATTAATGTGAAGTTCAGTGCCAACTTTCAACAAAGGGCACATCTAAAAGCCACCCTATGTTGACCTTCATTAGCACAAACTGATCATTTCCATGTCTGTCAACAGGTCCAGTCAAAGAAAAAGACAGTTAAGGATGCCGGAGCCCAACAATGGATTTCTCCTTCTCTTTCATGCAAGGGATCATGGGAAATACAATTCAACAACCCCCTCAGCTTATTGACTCAGCCAACATCAGACAGGACGGCACCTGCGACACTGGCAGTGACCCTGGCGAGGATGGCGGTCCCTCCTATGATGCGGCCCTGGATGCGGACTTCTACCCGCACTCAGCGTCAGAGGACCTGCCGCACGTCTCCAACGGCTACCCGCCGGGTCTGGGCATATATGAACCACAGTCCAAATTCTCAATGTACTCGCAGTTCCCCAACGGTTCGGCTAATGGTTACGGGCCCATACGCAGCTACGCGGAGCATGGCCTCCTCATGCCGGGGGAGAGCACGGTGCTAAGGGGCCCCGGTCTCCAGGAAAGACCTCGTTCCCCTGTTTCGCCACCACTGCCCACCCATCACCCACACTTGCACCACCACCATCATCACCATCACCTCCCCCACGCGCACCACTTCCTGTCAAACACGCCTCACATCCAAAGCCACCCGCAGAGCCCCCCGCCGCTGCCCCTGCCCACCCAGCACCACCTTCCCCACACACCTCACATCATGACCCACACGCTGCCTCCTCCTCCACCCTTGCACCTGCCCTCGTCCAGCCCTCCCCCCTCCCTTGTGGACAGTACGCCCTCTTCGCAGCCCGTTCACCCCCCTCCCAGTGCTTCCGCGGGAGTGCTGAAGAAAACCAGCTCCCCTGAGATCAAGCTGAAGATCATCAAGACGTATCAGAATGGCAAAGAGTTGTTTGAAACAGCACTGTGCGGAGATTTGCTGCAGGAACTGCAGGTATTACGATGAAAACACCTTTTACTTATTTATTTATTTTTATACACTTTTTCAAACGTGTGAGACTATTACCTCACAATTGGGGATGGATTAAACGTTTGTATTTTGCATAGAAATTCTTCAAAGCAACTGAGGTAAAAGACAGTGCACCAATTATCTGTCACCAGCAGAGGTGCCGTTGATTCACTTTCACGTAGTTTGTGGTCTGAAGAAGAACATGACAGCGGAATGCGAAATTTAGCAACAGTCACAGACGTCCACTTTGATGGCATTATTCTTCTCAATATAGCAGAGTTGAAAACATCACCCATCCCGTTCACAGCGTTTAAAAAAAAATCAAAATAAATTAATTCATAACAATTTTTTTCTCATAGCCGATCAAGGACTTGCCCATCTGTATTTGTTGTGGAACCACAATTTATGAATTGACGAATAGTTTCTATTTATGCCCCCCCAAAAAAATCTTCCAAAAAAATGACCTTGTGTTCACACAGTTTTCGGTTTTCAAACAGTCTTGGCATGGACATATCGTGGGAGGCTTAGTTGTGCTTTTTCTCACGGCGCCCAACCATTATTGGCTCTATGCAACACACATTGCAAACACACTACAGTGTCTTTGGGGTTTCCTGCTGTTAATTAGCCCTAACCTGGTCACGATTGTGTTTTTTTTGGGAGACAAAATGTAGCTGACAAACAGGAGGATAGACAGTAATCGTTAAACATGACAATGGCGTTTGTGTTAATGATGTCATTGCGCAGTTTGGTATGACAAAATGTGCTATCTGTACTATTGCAGTGTGCCAATTTTCTCGAAAACTAAAAACGCCTAACAAGTGCATACAAACAAAGAGACAAGTTAACAACAACAAAATAAAATAATAAGAACTGGTGCCTACAGCGAGGCAGAAAGCAAGTGATGGCAGTTACAACCTTGGTCCCGGCCAGGTTCCATCTTCAGCCCCGGTACGATAGCTTGCTGTAGATCGTGTTAGCAAGGTTTCATGGTGTTTCCTTGTAAATCCCCTTCCCTTTCTTGGATTTTAATGAGTCTTTCAGTCGAGGACTAAACAGATTTGTTTATGTTCACCAGATGTACAGCTCGCTTCAAATGGCCGCCGCATCCCACAATGCAATGTGAAATTTGACAATAAGGTTGTACATGACTTGAAAGCCACATTACATTGAGGGATGTGGCAGCCATTTTAGGCTTGCTGTATCCATTGTGACGGTAAACAGTACTTTCTTTGAAACGGCTAAGAGGGTACGAAATTGTTGAATGGTTAGTGAACACATTGTATACATATCTTCATTCTAAAGTATGTTTCGGTTATTTTTATACTGTAGTGTTTTACAACCACATGCCAATTTAAAAACAAGGGAATTTGAACTTCGTCCTGTGGCTGGAGTGGCTTTATTGTATTTCTATTTGTTTCAATAGGAAAAATGTGCGATTGAGTCAATAAATTACATTTATTAACCAAGGTTACTGGTTACTGTAGGGCATATGGCAGATCACCCCCCGCCCCCCTCCAAAAAAAAATATTTGAATTGTTCGCCTCTAATCATCTCTGAGCAAGATTTGATATATGCAGACACAGAGCCAAGTTTGCGTTGGCTTCAAAGGAACCCAGACGTTAACGGATGTCTCACCACTGTTTTCCTCTCTGTCTTCTTTTCCATCTTCAGAAGGAATCTCAGCAGAAAGAGGCGGCTCAGGTGCAGCGACGACACGAAAGGAAGAAGGAGAAGAGGAAAAAGAGTGCAAAGCTGCAGCTCCACATCCAGGAGCAGAATTTGGAGCCTGTCCAAGGCCAGGCGGGTACCACGGGCCAGACGGAGGACACCCACGTCCAGCCGCCGCCGAGAGAGCCTCCGCCGGACCAGACGGAGAAGCCTCAGAAGACCGTTATCCAAACTGAACCAAAGGCAAGAACCTCAAATTCTCATCTCCAGTTAATTCAACACGAAGTGCTTCGAATTTTAAACAGACATTTTGTTCTCAGGTTCCGAAAGTCAATCAACCCTCAGTGATCCAAGAGACAGGATTCTGCAAAGAGTTTGTCATTGGAGATCTAGTGTGGTCCAAGGTGGGCACCTACCCATGGTGGCCTTGCATGGTTTCTTCCGACCCACAGATGAAGGTGCACACGCGCATCAATACAAGAGGTAAGTGCACGTACTCGCTTTTCAGACAACTTTTCAAGGATGAAAATGAGAATAAACACTCAACACCGAATTTGCGCCGCAGGTCACCGAGAGTACCACGTCCAGTTTTTTGGCAGCGTAGCAGAGCGAGCGTGGATCCATGAGAAGAGAATCGTTATATACCAGGGCAAGCAACAATTTGATGAGCTCCAGGCGGACACGCTGCGCAAGACCACAAACACTGTGGAAAAACACAAAGTAAGTCAGCAGCATAATAACATTTGTTAGTATTTTTTTTTTGTTTTTTTTTAATTAGGAAGTGTGTTTTGTGGGATTTGAAAAATAGAAGTCATCATACTGAATATCTGTACAATAGTTCAATATAATCACTTATTGGATTCATGCTTTTTATACATTATGGTATGAAAAAAGAGAGCTGATAAATTTTCACTCTCTGACGACATTAGATGCATCAATAATGTATTTCTGTATGATACAAGAGTATTGTGGGCGGCCCGGTGGTCCAGCAGTTAGCACGTCGACCTCACAGTGCAGAGGTACCGGGTTCAATCCCAGCTCCGGCCTCACTGTGTGGAGTTTGCATGTTCTCCCCGGGCCTGCGTGGGTTTTCTCCGGGTACTCCGGTTTCCTCCCACATTCCAAAAACATGCATGCTGATTGAACACTCCAAATTGTCCCGAGGTGTGAGTGTGAGAATGAATGGATGTTCATGTCTGTGTGCCCTGCGATTGGCTGGCAACCGGTTCAGGGTGTCCCCCGCCTACTGCCTAAAGACAGCTGGGATAGGCTCCAGCAACCCCCGCGACCCTTGTGAGGATAAGCGGGTCAGAAAATGGATGGATGGATGGACGTTGTTGTCCAGTTGTGCTGAGTAAGCTAAACAGTCATACCTGAATCAGTATTTTTAAAAGTTCATCAATTTTGTATGATACCTCGGAGTTGCAATCACTTTTAAGTGTTTCCTATCCATTATGTACGGTATGGATGGATATAAAAATACACTACACAATGTCACTAAATATTATGATATTGAATCCATGAAACATGGTCTCAAAATCGGTGTTAAAAATTCCCGTTTGTGGCATTTTCAAACCAGTGTCATCTTTAAAATAAACACATTTTCTTTTCCAGCTTCTGAAGCCTATCCCTCAGAGGGAGCGCGCTCAGTGGGAAGTCGGCGTAGGCCACGCAGAGGATGCCTTCCTGATGACACGTCAGGAGCGCATTGACAATTACACTTTCATTTACGTCGACCCGGTCCCTAACGAGACCCCAATCGCCAAGAAACCCGTCGGCCGGCCTGAGAAGCGGAACCGGCGCTCCAGCGGTTCGACCACCAAGAAAGACGACGGAGGAGTGAAGTCACCCGAGAGAGAGCAGCCGCCAAGGAGACAGCTGCCGCGTCGGCAGTGTAGTATTTCGAACGCAGACGACAATAATGGCTCGAATGAGAAGAAGAACTTGAGGGGTGACCAGAGTAAGTCTGACTCCCCTCAACGGGACAATGGTTCTGATGGGGGAGCCAAGCAGGATTCCCCCCCACCAGTCAGGGCATGGAAAACTGCAGCAGCAAGGAAGCTGCTGCCTCTCTCCATCACCATGAAGAGGTTGAATGTGGAGATCACAAAGTGTGATTGGCCTCTGCTGCAGAAAAAAATGGCTCCATCACCTAAAAAAGAAGTGGAGAAGGATGAGGAGGAGGAAGAAGAAGAGGAGGCGGAGGAGGAGAGAGTGGAGGGAGAAGGCAGGCAGCCTGATCTGGGCTACTGTTCACCTGAGGTAGGTGAAGCAAAGTATATATTTCCCTCCCCCATCTTTTTCAATTTTCAAACATTTTTAAAAAAAAAAAGCTGGAGGGCGCCACTAGGCCGCATGCGGCTCTGGAGCCCGGGGTTGCCGACCCCTGGCCTATACTGTAGTCTTATAAGGTAGAGTCTGTCATGACAACATGTTTTTTAAAAGTATAAATGTCTAGAATGCCATTTTTCTCACAGACTAATAGCGTTTTCCACCTATGCACCACTCTATAAAGTAATTGAGCACAGCAATACTTGGCTGGAACAAAGACTGACCGAAGCTCTCCGTAGTTGGAGACCTTCTCTGCCTCGTCTTCTTGCTCTTAATCACGCTGCATCTCTTCCAGTAAACCTCAGGGCTTTCCAACATGGTACAACAATGAAGGCGCGCAACTCTAAATTTGGAATTGCCTTTTTAAAAAAAAAAACTCCAAGTAAAACAATCATTTAAAAAGCCACAATATAGCAGCGGTGCAAACGATGAACCGCAATTTGGTGGAGGAAAGCTTTTTTTTTTTTTTTTTTTTTTTTTGCTGGGCGTTAATACACAGTTTGTTGCTGTCAGCAGGAAAACAGAGCCAAACCCGAGCCCAGTCCCGAGGAGGACGAAGATATGGACGATATGGAGGAAGAAGGGGAGGAGAGGAGAGAATCTCCCGCAAGTCGGAGAAGCGAAGAAGGCGGAACGCAGCCCACCTCCTCTCCTGGCTCTCATCACAGCAGTCCACATGGTTTGTAGAGCACCGGAAAGATTTCGGGGTGAGTTGGAGCGACGCAAAGGAGCCAGGAAGCTCAATGTTTTCATGGTTCTTCAGGTTCTCAGGAGAGGAAGCTGCAGCGGCGGTCCGTCAGAAGCAGATCGGAGTCCGAGAGAGGCAACGACACCGTCCCGAAGAAGAAAACCAAAAAGGAACAGGTATCAAGACAATAGATTATATTGAATAGGTTTTGACTCATCATTTACATGACTGCAAACATTTATAAAAAGAATCTTAGAGTATAGCTTCAAGGATCGTCTTCTATGGAAACAGAGAGCTGAGTCTTTTTTAACACCGTTCTCATGTGTATGTGAAACTTTGTAAAATGCAAACAAAAGCCTAGGACGCAGACTTAGTCAATATCCGATTATTTATAAATAGACCAGTCTTTTCATCTGTCATATTCTGTTTGATTGTTCCAGTAGGCAGAGTGTAATGAATATTCAGTATGCAGTGGTACAATAATAATGCTGTACTAACTTGCAACAACGATGACCTAAATGTTTTTCTATCACAATTGACAGAATTAGACTTCAATCACACGTTTTTTTGAAGACGCAGTTCCAGAATTCAAGTACTCGGCAACTATTAACTACAGATTATTAACAATGCTGTTATGGTTTGCGTTTGTGATGAAAATGTGTGATATGTGAATCAAATGTTGTTCAGGAACACCAAATGCAAGCCTTTCTTGAACACGGCGCAGTTTTACCACACCTGTCACTCAACTGTAGCCTGCAACATAAGCGTTTCAGTTACCAAATAAAATTGTGAACAGAGTGACCAAAGTGTGTAACTTTATTACCCAGTCGGCTGGGCTTCCTCCAACATGGCTTCGTCACGGGAGCACGGCTATTGTGGTCGAAGGCAAACAGCGTCGCGTCAAGCTCGGAAAACTCAAGAGTTTCTAGAATTCTGTTCCGCGCTGCATGGCTCTGGGTCAGCTAGTGTTGCCATCTGGGTTTACTTGAAAGCACCTCCACACAGCATGACATTTTACTCCACCCACCCATAAGGCTGGTGACAAGGTATCAATGTCCTAGTGTCTGAACAGATTTATTTATAACACTGACCAACAAATAAAATGAAAAAAAATCTCGAGTGCCAACGATGTTTTATTAGTTTACAGGTAATTTTGGACTGCTGAGTCTGAAAATGACATCCATTCATTTGATCTGAACAGATTTATTTATAACACTAACCAACAAATAAAATGAAAAAAAATATCGAGTGCCAACGATGTTTTATTCAGTTTACAGGTAATTTTGGACTGCTGAGTCTGAAAATGACATCCATTCATTTGAATTGGCTCTAGTTTTTGAGACATTGACATTTTTGACAATGAATTGAAAAACAGTTAATGTGCTAATCTCAAAACATCAGACCCTCTAAATTTAATTTCACAATATCATTTCAGGCAGAGATGGCGCCCGAGGCAACACCGAGGGCAGGTTCCCAGAAAGGTTAGTGATCACGCTCCCTTCCACTTTGCCTCCGTTTCACACACAGTCTTTCTTTGACTGATTTCTCTTCTTGCCATTGTTCAGGAGCCAGTGAGATATCTGATGCCTGCAAACCGCTAAAGAAGCGGAGTCGAGCCTCGACAGACGTGGAGATGGCTTCCTCTCAGTATAGAGACACGTCGGATTCAGATTCCAGAGGCCTCAACGATCCTCAGGTGGGCTTGGAGAAAATCGGCAGGCTCACACACAAGAGTTGACGTAGCTCTTGTTTTATGAATGAAGTACAGTTGATGCCTTGAGATACGAGTGCCGAAAAATAATATGGTAATACTCACAGGCATATGTTCTTTATCGTGTATGAAACCTACTACCCGGTAATTGTACAGCATCTTACTTGATGCATGCCTAAGTGTGTCTGCGCTACTGTTGTTTTTTATACTGCCCCCCAGTGGCCAATATAAATAACGCTGCACTAACTGTTTAAATCTGTAATTCTGTTCAATTATGTTGTAAATGTAATTTTATCAGGTGCTATTTTTCTTTAAAAAAGTTTTGGAGGGGAGGGAGGCTGAAAGGGATTAATGGAATTTCCATTTATTTCAATTGGGAATGATTTGAGACACAAATATAAACATGAAACATATCTCTCAAGGCACCACTGTATTGTGACACCTTGTATTTGAAAAAGTTTAGCAATACAGGGCTCTCGACAAACTGTTTTTTGTTTACTAGGAGCACAGTTGCTCCTAAAAAAATTTAAGGGGCGAGAGTAGAAAATGTAGGTCTTCACACTGTAAATTGAATTCTGTAAACATTTCACTCATTTTTACAAATTGTACTCTAAAATGGTCTGAAGTGCGGAGCAGGAGTTCATCCCCCCCAAAAATTCAAAAAAAAAAAAACGAAAAAAATCAGCTAATTTACTGGTCACATATGCGCGAAAAGAAGAAAAATTGACTTGGCTGTCTCAAATTTTCGTGTCACCATTTAGGGGCTGTCTGGAGCCCTGCAATATTGATCATATTCATCTTGTCTGTGTAGTATTTGCCAGATTGCCCATATGCTGTTTTTACAAACGCATCATGACATTAAGTCTTTATCCATCTCGAAGGGCTTATTTGGGAAGAGTCTTGATAGTCCAGCTGCTGCAGATGCAGATGCCTCAGACACTCAGTCTGTGGACTCTGGATTGTCTCGTCAGGACAGTAGCACGGGGAAGAGGGACACTGTCTGCCAGGTGAATACTAATCCACATTTGCGGTTTTACCCTCTTGCAAAAAAAATCTCTCCTGACCTGTGTGATATTTTTACTCGTAGATTTGCGAGGTCTACGGTGAGAACTTGGTGGTGTGTGAAGGTGACTGCAACAGGCAGTTCCACCTCGAGTGTCTCGGTCTAACGTCCCTACCTGAAGGAAGGTTCACGTGCCTGGAATGTAGAAACGGTAAGTGTTTCATTGACCTTTGGCCGACCACTCCGTCCTTGCGTTATGTATTCTTAGTCTCTCTGTTATCCTTTTCTAGGGAATCACCAATGTTTCAGCTGTAAGAAAGCAAGCCAGGAGGTGACACGTTGTTCCGTGACGGGCTGCGGATGTTACTACCATGAGGATTGTGTACGGAAACTCCCAGGTACTACCAACAACACTGGCGGAGGCTTCAGCTGCCCTCAGCACAGCTGCGCCACCTGCTGTCTGGAGCGAGACCTGCAGCGAGCCAGCAAAGGTGAAACCACTTGTAACTTTTCTCTGATTATGCGAGTGCTTAAAATATGAGAGATTACATGTCTTAATATACTTATTTATAATTCTTACAGAGCATCCTAAAGTGAATCTACTGTAAAAAGTGCAAACAAGGAATTATAATGCTCATAGATAAATATGATGAAATATATAATGTTCTTGCCTTTTAAAAATACTAAATATTGAATCTTGTTTCGTTTTAAAGTCCTCCCATAAGGAATTGCTTGAGCAGGATATAAAGTGCAGAAAATGTTAAATATTCAGTTATATTTTATCCATCTATTTCCCGATCCGCTTATCCTCACAAGGATCGCGGGGGGTGCCGGAGCCTATCCCAGCTGTCTTCGGACAGTAGGCGGGGGACACCCTGAACCGGTTGCCAGCCAATTGTAGGGCACACACAGACGAACAAGCCTTCGCGCTCACACTCACACCTAGGGACAATTTGGAGTGTTCAATCAGCCTGCCATGCATGTTTTTGGAATGTGGGAGGAAACCGGAGTACCCGGAGAAAACCCACGCAGGCCCCGGGAGAACATGCAAACTCCACACAAGAAGGCCGCAGCTGGAATTGAACCCGGTATCTCTGCACCGTGAGGTCGGCACGCTAACCACTGGACTACCGGGCCGCCCTGTTAGATTTTATACCGAAAAAAAAAACTTACAACCAAAAGTAATGACACGATATTTACTTAAATGCGCTAAATATGAAATATCGTAATCATTGAAACTTATTGTATAATATCAGTACTTTATTGTCCTCTGTCTAGGTCGCCTGATGCGTTGTATCCGCTGCCCAGTGGCGTATCACACAGGCGACAGCTGTGTGGCGGCGGGCAGCGCCATCCTCACTCATCATATCATGATCTGCAGTAGCCACGGCAGCACCAAGAAGAACGGCCTCCTAACTTCGCCTGTCAACGTGGGCTGGTGCTTCCTGTGTGCCAGAGGTAAGCCCCGCCTCGCTGTTTTTGCAATTAGCACACACACTAACTCTCACAAACAAACACTCCTGCGGCCATGCTGAACAGGAAGTTTTTGTTTGGCTGATTTTAAAATAATCAGCATTACAGTTTCCACTTTGGCATGTTAAAAAAAAAAAAAACTCATTGCCCTTCATGATTGTTTTTGGGTTTTTTTTTTTTTTGGTTGTTTTTTTTTGGTTGTTTGGGGAAGTTTTTTTTCTCTTTGTAAACCTCACATAGGTCAGCCGTGTTTCCACCAAGTGGTACAGCTCAGTTGTGCTCTCCCGGAGACTTTAGTATGCTTTAGAAGAGTAAATGATGATCTGGTGTGTGTTTTTAACCATGTAGTATATCACTGGAGTAATAACACAATACAGTACATAAGCTGCAGTGTAGCTTCAATCACTTTCAGATATATTGCCGAGACATTTTGAAGCCATTTCAAACTTTGGACAATGACAAAGAAGTGATTAATGCGGTGTATCGACCTGAACTCTACTACGTGGTGGAACCGGCTTTTGTGATATTTTGTGTTACTCCTTGGCACCGTATTGCATTATTGGCGGTGCTGCTAAATGTATTTTGTTTTCGATTACAAAGAGCCAAGCTTGTTACTTTGCACAACACCCAAAAGAACCTTATATGTCCCGGATGTTGATGTTGAAAAATGTTGATGGCCCTTTTCCTTTTTTTAAACAAGTCCCAGCGTCCTGTCCGGCCACTTTGTGTTGGGCCAAACTGTTTTACATGTTTCTTACTTGTGTTGTGAGTGTGTGTGAGAGAGACAGTGTTTGTTCTTTCTCTTTTTTGGGTAATTTAGAAAAACAAAACTTTTTTATTTTTTTTTTATTTTTAGTTTGACTGCGGCTCACCCCCGTCTCTTCCTGTGTGTCTTGTGTAGGGCTGTTAGTGCAAGACCTTACTGACACCATATTAAGTTCATATGCCTATAAGTCCCACTACCTTCTGACTGAGTCAAATCGTGCTGAGTTGAAATTACCTATGATTCCCTCTCCTTCGTCAGCTACCAAAAAGAATGTTGGGAAAGGTAACTGAACAGTTTTTCTCTCTCTCCTTTGTCCCCGCTGGTTTGTGTTTGTATTGTGCCTGCTCCCATCCTGATGAGTTTCTCCTTTTTTATTTTATTTTATTTTTTTGAATGCCACTTTCATTTCAAAGCCTTCAGGTGCCGCCTTAATTGACTGGTTCAATCTGCAGTTAATTGCCATGCAGAATTTGTGCCTTGACGAAATAACCTCAGCCTGAATCCCTTTTAATTAACAGATGACTCTGGGTCGCATGCAAAACAAATGTAATTCTGTTGTTTAATTCAGTTTGAAAGCTGCCTGTTGGATTCACCAAAGGATAAAAAAATACTTTTTGTCTTTCATCAAGATTCATCAATAAAAAGTTACCGTATTCCCTGAAATCGTGATTCGCGCTCTAAAATACGCAGTGCCTCTATGGCTGCACTGATACCACTTTTGTCAGACCGAGTACGAGTACAAGTACAGTACTTACATTTGAGTATTCGCCGATACAGAGAACCCGTACTCGATACTGCCATTACAGTGAGAGGAAAAAGTGTTCCGGTACATCCTTCAATTGCCTTCAAAGACACAAACATTTCCTGTATTATAACTAACTGGCTTTTCACATCATAGAAAGTATACATGACCGAGTATTGTTATTTCATCTTTCTTTATCTGTTGCTGCGCCATTTGCGTTTGAATATTTGTTATTTAAAGGTTAATATGGTGCTGCTGTTCGTTAACCCTTCCATAGTATCTCACATTGTGTTAGCATCAAGCTAGCAGATGTTCGCAAGACAATTCTAAATATAAATTAAATATGCAACAATGTAATTGTCTTTATTTTGTCTTAGTAAACTAAGACTAAAAAATATTTAGCCTTAGTTTTACTGTAATTTTTTTTATTGAAGCTAGCACATCTTGCCCTTGGCCATTATTAGAGGAAATACGATGCACAATTTTCTCAATCTGCTCAAACAAGAAACCAAGAGTGAGAAAGTGACTCACTGTTGATTGATGCATTTATTGATGAACTTTTATTCCGATGAATAAATTCTTATTTCTTGGTGAATGCAACAGGTTGTCCTCAAGTGCACCGTCAAATGAACTCTTGCTTTTGCATGTGTCCCATTGTGCGACTAGCGACTGGTCAGTTGAAGAACATTGACAGCAGTATAGCGCCATGATGCTGGATGCTCTGCGTTGGTTCATGCTCTGTCTGTGGTTTGTGGAGGTGCACTGCTTCTCTGCTTGAGCACTGTGGGCTTATTTTATTGATGCAAAAGGCCGTGTCCAGCTTCCCTCTGCTTCAACCCCGACCCCAAGTTTTATTTTTTTGGACTGAAATTGTCAGATGAATTGACATTTTGGGTACAACTCCTATTTCTACACCTTTGACCTGCCTTGGATGGAATTGAATCACAATCAGGAAATGAGTACAGCACAAGTTTAGGGTAAAAAATTGTGACATTTAAATTAGGCGTGATTGACACAAAATTGGTTCTGAAAATTCCATACAAGCTGGTCTATGCAAGGTGCAGTATGTGTGATGGGGAGCAGTTTGCTTTATTGGCAGGACTGCATGCCTGCTTTTTTTTTTTTTTTAAATGATTTTTATTTTAAACCCCTGATCACTGGCTGATTGGAGTCCGGTGTTGCTGCTGCATGTGTATCCAATTGACCAGCCCTTGGTACAGTGCTCTGAATCTGATTGCCAGACATGCGATAACTGATGTATTTAAAGCGGTAATGAAGCTGACGAACTCAAGCAGGAGTGGCTTTACTATTATCAGCCTCCTTCATGACACATGGTTGTCACGAAGAAGTCCTAACAGGAGCCTTCACTTGTTCAAAATATGGATCAGATGTTACAAAAGTAGAGTTTGATTTGTGTGTACAGTGGAACCTCCAACGTTGAACACCAGCTAATAAATGATGTTGACGTTGTTGTAATTCCCCCATAGGCTAGGAGATGTAATAAAAAGAAATAAAACTAAAAGAAAGTAAACTACTTATCCTTTGAAATGCCCGACATAGGCTTAATGGACAGTAGAAATGTGCCACTTGGTGGAAAGCTTCTCTGGACTTTTTTTTTTTTTATTTTTTTATACCAGCCATTAGCTGCATGCTATTTGTTAGCATCAGCTTGGTCAGAAAAAACATTTGCGCATTTAATTCATAGTTGTCACCTTCCTTAAAAAAATGTCCAAAGTCATTGGTTCTAAGTTTCCTGACACCAAGTACCACCTATAATAATACTTAAAAAGTACCTCACCAAGTACCATCATCCTGACCAACAGTGCATACAGTCGTGTAGTAGGTCCAAGTGTTCATCCAAAACGAACCAGAGGTTTTATGTTCTAAAACGTTCTTGTAAGCCAGTGTAACATTATGTTCTGTTTTGAACACTTTGCTTAAATCTAGGAGAGTAAAAACTTGACTTGAATAATAATTAAATTAGAACATTAAAAGTGAAATGATTGCACCGAAGTAAAAAATTAAAAACAAAACATAAACACAAACATAAACATAAAAATGCAAATGTACTGTACTAAAAAGTTAAATGCAACTGAACAGTACATGCGTAGTATTTTTTTGTGTACCACTAGAGAGAGGCACACAATTGGTACTACTACCTCAGTTGAACAGATTCTATGCCAAAATGAAATTGTTCATAAATATATGCAGCATCGGGTTAATTTTTTTTTTTTGTGTGTGTTTTCTGAAAAACTACAAAACTGACAAATTTATTTAGGCCATTATTTTAGTGGGGCGACAATATTTTACTGAGCAGGCCTGTTACAAGCATCATTTTTGGTTTTGTGGTTATCACACACTTTTGCTCTGTGCCATTACTAGTATTCTTCTGTGGTGACATCAGGGAAAAAAAAAATCATTTAGCGTTTTGCCAATTTTTGTTTGACTTTTCAGACATATTTTTTTCCATTCGATCACTTTGTGCATGTTCAACTTTGGAGGTTCCACTGTACCTGCTAACCTTACGCTTCGGTCACCTTTTTGATGACTTTTTACGTGTTCTTAGGCTTGTCTGCAAATGAGATTCAGAGTTTGTCCAGCTTTGAAATTCTTTAAGCCTAATTATGCCCTCCCCCTCTCTTTGCTTACTCATTTCCCCACATCAAAACACATGCATACCCACGCACGCACATACATTCATACCCGTGTCCATCCATACATGCAAATGTAGGAGGCAAGTTGCTGTGCTGCGACTCCTGCCCGGCTTCCTTCCACCCGGAGTGTTTGGAGATGGAGATGCCTGAGGGGCCTTGGTCCTGCAGCGATTGTAGGGCCGGCAAGAAACCTCACTACAAACAAATTGTCTGGGTCAAACTGGGAAACTACAGGTATGTACAAATAAAGGACACCCTTAATGACTAAGGGCCCTTGAGCTAAACATTTTTCCCACCAATGTCATGACAAAATTGGGGTGGATAAATAAACCATTTTAATTTGACAACACATCAATAAAATGCGAAGAAAAACTAATGAGCATTATGTGAATATGGAGTTTTACTTCATCTCCCACTGAAAGCTAAGAGCTGTGCGTCTATTTCGCTGCATGTTCTCTCTCTTGACACAATATCGCTCTTCTCTTGCAGGTGGTGGCCAGCTGAGATCTGCAACCCTCGCTTGGTGCCATCGAACATCCAGAGCCTTCGTCACGATATTGGTGACTTCCCCGTCTTTTTCTTCGGTTCCCATGACTACTACTGGATCAATCAGGGCCGTGTCTTCCCTTACGTCGAGAACGACAAAAACTTTGTGACTGGTCAGATCAACATCAACAAGACTTTTAAGAAAGGTAAATTAATCAACCGCTGGTTCCGGAACACCTTACCAAAAAAAAAAAAAAAAAAAAAAAACACTCATCAGGTAGGTGGGCTGAAATATGCCTTAAAGGTGAC